>NW_014040533.1:107461-114624 GCF_001186125.1 Sphaeroforma arctica JP610
ATAAATATGTACATATATATTTTTGTTATATATATATATATATTAGATATATTAAATACACAATATATATGTCTAATATATATAATAAATACTTATGATACATGTCTTATGATTCATGTATAATATATTGCGTGTATGTTTCTCTGCCTCTATATGTATTTTATTTTATCGATATATCCAGAAGTGTATAGGCATTGGACGTGCTTTTGTTGGACAGTATAAGCTGGGAGGCCTAGCTGTTTTATCTATGCGAGCTACTTATTTCCTGTCTGCCTTGAGCAGTTTTAGAACAATTTTCTTTGTACCTCTTATTGTTATCTTGCGCAGATGTGGAAGGTCATTTCTGCGTGCCTCGTTGATTCATTGACACTCATTATTTTATCCATGTTGTACTTGTATTTATGTGTAGTTTTAATATGTTCGATCTTAATTTCCATGTCTGCGTTTAGCTTTAGCTCTAGGTCTCGATCAAAATGAGGAATGTCATGTTCAAAGCTAAGTTGACTATTTTAACCTTGTTTCCCGTTTAATGAATTGTAATATTTGCTTCTGACTTGATTGTGGATATAGTTTTAAGGGTATCCGCAGGTGCCTTTCGTATTGCTCGTGTATATATTTTGTGTGTACAGGAAATATTGCGAATCAGAGGACAAAGTGTCGCAAAATACATGTATAGCGTGTGTAAACTTAATATATATATATCACTGCCTATGGTTTATGCACAAGAATGCAATGCCAAACACAGTATAGTCCCTATTAAATTCCATTTCTACAGTGCTTCATGCATGAAAAATGACATTCTAGCCATGCATTCTGTTTCGTTGTCAGACATGTGACACTTTGATGTACCTTCTAAATTAAATTGCATTAGTAACATTTATCCATCTCCAATTAGGGCCAAATTTAGCCATATCACATGAATGGCATTCGACGGTATACAAGGAATTGTCAGGTCCATCTCACGTCGTGTTAGTTTGTCTGCCTCATGCTAACTTCATCACACTATGATTTTTCATACAGCTTATACACAATGGATTTAGGAGAGATCATCGAGCCTCTTATTGAGTTTTACAAGGACAGTGCTCGACTATTAAGAAAATGTACCAAGCCCGATCGTAAAGGTAATCACACACGCGTGCGTAGTCTGGACAACAGTACTTCCTTTCTACTTCGGTCGTATCGGCAACTGTGAAGCTCAATACGTACGTTTAGTTTGTGAATGCTTGTTTGAATGTAGGTTTTCGTTTACATGCGCACTTTATGGTTGTTTGATAGTATCATCATAATTGGAAACATGACCTGAGTCAATCCTAACGTTGGTAAACGATTATGCAAAACCATTAGTTATATGTAAGCAATAACTTAACGCATATTACACAATTTCCCGACCCATCCATGGAAGCATATCTTGGGTCGGCATAAAAACCTCCATCTTGCCCACTTTTCTGTTAGAACGTTTGTGTATTCACCGTAAATGTACGTGCGCAAGCGGTACAACAGCGTGTCATCGTGACCTTGTTTGGCTACTATCAGTTCAGTGAAGCGCCGAGTTTAGGCCCCCGTTCACCACTCTCTACCACGAGGTGTATAGCTCTAGCTCTATTTGTATATGTTTACCTACATGGGAGCCCAAAGTCAGAGAGACATGCGATTAACCCGCGTCTCTCATCCATTGTCTTGTAGTGAGGTGACCCCAGATTCTTTTCTCTTCCTTTCCTTTCCATACCTTGCGCTTTGTACGTGAATGTCATGTACGTGCCGTTGTCTCATGCCTGGCATCTCATATGGGTTTCCTGTTTTCCTTCTGTTTTCCTTTACAGAGTTTGAGAAGATTGCTGGAGCCACGGCTGTCGGATTCGTAATTATGGGCGGCATCGGATTCCTGGTGAAGCTGATTCACATTCCCATCAACAATATCATTGTGTAAGTGGCCAGTTGTTGAATCAAGTCTTGTTGCATTGTATATGTGTTCAACATCATCACTATCATGATACACTCACTTCGATCATTATCGTCGTTTGTGTACGTATGCACGCACGCCTTTATCTCTCTCCCTCCTGTTTCTCTTTCAAAGTAACTTGATAGATGCAGTACTAATCCAACATTTGCGTGCCTTTTCACTATGGCAGAGGGGCGTGAGGCTACTTCGACCGTATATAATTCAAGTGAGAAGTCTGGTTGAAGTAGATAGTCTGTGTGGCACCTGTAATGGACATCTGGCCCAAGCTGACCCCCCGAGCCGTACGACTCACACCCAAGTCAGTGGGAAGTCAACGGAACTCGTTATATTCGCGAAGATTTGCGCAGAGATGCACTTGTACTCAAGATGGATGCTTGGAATAAAATAATTTTGCTGTGAATCTCCGATTTTGATTTGGTGTGCCTCGCACTAGACGCACAATCTTAGAAACACCGTGTCAAAGACTATAGACCATGCTGAACTAAACTAGGTTCCAAGCTCGTGAGTATGTCCGTAGAGTACAAATATCAGGTCTAGCCTTCCGCCTACGGCGTTAGTTGCGCTGTGGTAGTTATAATCATCAGCTGTTTGTTACGCTGCGAATAATGCGGTGGCTATGCTTAACAGCTGTTAGTTGCGCTGTGGTAGCTGTGATCAACAGTTGATTCACATGGTTTGTGAACACCCATCCAACTCATCGGCAGATCTTTTCGGCATTTTTCTGTGAACAACTTTCGACGAAGAATGCCCAATACTCTTGAGGTGTAGCTCTCGAGAGTAGATCAGGTCTTAGACAGTGTTAATATTGTTTTGAAATGATCTACAAGAACATAAATCGTGTACATGGTACCGGATATCATTTATACGACCACATAGTTGGTTTATATGGTACCAGATGTAATTTATACCAGCACATATATGGTTTGTATGGTACCGGTATAATTTATACGAGAACATAATGTTTATATGGTACCAGATATAATTTATACGAGAACATAATAAAGGTTTGTATGATCCCAGATATAATTTATACGAGAACATAATAAAGGTTTGTATGGTACCAGATATAATTTATAAGAGAGAATATTTATGGTTCATATGGTACCAGATATAATTTATACGAGAACATATATGATATGGTTTATATGGTACCAGATATAATTTATACGAGAACATATATGGTTTATATGGTACCGGATAGAAGTTATATCTGGTACCATATAAACCATGCATCGATGTGTATTCATACTATCATAAACCATATAGGGTCGTATAAATTATCTCTGGTGCCATATAAACCATAGATTTTCTCGTAGAAATTATATCTGGTATCACATAAACAATATATGTTGTCGTATAAATTATATCTGATACCATATAAAACATATAGGTTCGCTCGTATAAATTATATCTGTATGAGCCTATGTGGTTTATATGGTATATAAGAGTATAAATACACTTCGATGCAAGACTTGTTTGAAAACAGCAACGTATTCAGCTGCCAACAACGGATGGCTATCAGATCTGCTGTGCGTCAAAGTACTGCCGTATGCGATACCGGAGTCCATTCTACAAGACGATGACCAGTACGCTATAGTGCCCTTACTAGACAACCATGGTATACCATGCGAGAAAATGGTACAGCACACACACACATGCGTCGCCATATTCGACCGCGTTAGCAGGTACCACAGTGTAGTATTGAGGATAGAGTAAAGTGATTACGCAGAGGATTAGCGCAACCACACAGGCTCGAAAAACGGAGCCTTGTTATATTCTCGACTCCTTTGGAAGGCAATCATGGTTTCCCTATAATATCACGAACAGCACTTCCACATACATGGTACACCGGCAAAGCTGAATACTGTGTCTTGTCTATCAGATACGAGCATAGCTATACACTAACATTCAACCAGGATACAAGTGTAGCCATATGCAAAGCCTTCTCTGTGTCAGTTGAGTGGTCAGAAGACTTTATTTACGTATTTATACTCTCACTGTGTGCCTTTAATCCTGTCCATATATATAGATATATCTATATATAAAGCCTTTACTATCAGATACGAGCATAGCTATTTACAAACATTCAACTAGGATACAAGTGTAGCCGTATGCAAAGCCTCCTCTGTGTCAGTTCAGTTGTCAGATGACTTTATTTACGGATTTATACTCTCACTGTGTGCCTTCAATCCTGTCCATATATATAGACATATCTGTATATAAAGCCTTTACTATCAGATACGAGCATAGCTATTTACAAATATTCAACTAGGATACAAGTGTAGCCATATGCAGAGCTTTCTGTGTCAGTTCAGTTGTCAGATGACTTTATTTACGGATTTATACTCTCACTGTGTGCCTTTAATCCTGTCTATGTATATAGACATATCTATATATAAAGCCTTTCCTATCAGATACGAGCATAGCTATTTACAAACATTCAACTAGGATATAAGTGTAGCCATATGCAGAGCCTTCTGTGTCAGTTCAGTTGTCAGATGACTTTATTTACGGATTTATACTCTCACTGTGTGCCTTTAATCCTGTCCATATATATAGACATATCTGTATATAAAGCCTTTACTATCAGATACGAGCATAGCAATTTTTCAAGCATTCCACAAACAACAAGTGTTAGCCACATGCAAAGCCTTCTCTGTGTCAGCTGAGTTGTCAGATGACTTTATTTACGTATTTGTACCCTTACTGTGCGCCTTTAATCCTGTTCATGCGAATTACCACCGCATTGCGATGTGCGTCCAGTTTCTCGAGTGCTGCAAGGGTCGCTACCGCAGGACCAATGCCCATCAGACCCTCTTCATTCAATTCCTAATGTTGGTGTAGCAATTGCGGGGCAAAATTGAGACGCTAGAATTCTTCCAATGCCAATATTACAGATCACTTTTTAAAATTAGTTCCGAATTTATATTGGCACACTGTGATGCATTTAGGAATGTTATTGGGTTTTGAAATTGTAGGTATTATAGAGGTTGCACCGAAGGGCTAACTATGTGGTTGTAATCTTTGCAGGGTAGTTATTGGCGTATACACAGATAGTTCCGATCTGATGTCGCCTAGCTAGTTGCAACAAACACGCACAGACTCTTTTCAGTTCATAGTGGTGCAGACTATAAATAGTATCCAATCATGAGACTCTACCACACTCAACCAATACTGGAATGAACGCATGTTCTTTTAGTGCAGTGTCCACGGCGACTCATGCAACACACACAAAAGCGATTTTCGCATAGACTTTGTCAATGTAAAAAACAGCATGAAGACAAACATCCAATAAAAAAACATATGTACTCGAGGACGGTGTTGTCAAGCTTTCTATTGGTGTAATCCAAAGCGAAATAGAAGCAGCGGCCAATGAAAAAACGAGTATAGTCACGGCAAGCTACGCCAAGTAAAAAAGACCACAAATATATCAAACGACATGCACACGAGTATATTTACATATACACATCATAATTCTAAGTGCATGTAAATATACGCATGCATATGCACGTAAACCGATCCTAGTATGTTTATATACACTGGCTACAATATATACCCACTCAATTGTCCACGGTACACATACAGTCATACACCCACCTGCATTGTGATATAGTTCTGGAAGGTGGAAGTGCTCACACCGCTGTACATGCGTGCGTAGCCGTACGTGGGCAGCGTGTGGTTAGTGCCAGACGCATAGTCTCCGCAACTGCGCAAGAAAACGGACAAGAAGGTTATGAGAGGGTTGAGTGGGAGGGTTGAGTTTTGAGCTAATGAGATAGGAAGTTCTGTACTAGTGAGATAGGTAAACTGGATTAGCGTGGCATATATACGCAATTTTTTATTACTTGCACGTAGCCGTTGATTCTGCATGGGAGCATGACTACGACCATTGTGGAAGGCTCTGCGAAGTAATTGACTGACAAGAAGCCCTAGTCACGATTCAGTTTCCCCAATAATATGGGCAAGCGCCAGAATTGCGCCGTATGTACTCGAGGATGCCCACTAAAAACATCGAGACTCGCAAATGACAATGCACACACACGCACAACCAACGATACACACCTCTCGGGCGAGTATGGGCCTAGGAACACCGATCCGGCACACTGCACCATGGGCACGACACGGTTGTAGTCTACGATGTTGACAATCAAATGCTCGGGTGCGTACTGGTTGCTGAACGCCATAGCGTCGGCCAAGGTGTCGACCCGAAGGGTCAGGCTCTTGGATAGGGCCACGCGGATAATGTCCTCACGCGGTAACAGGCACGTGAGACGTTCCAGATGAGCGTCTATGGCGCTGACTTGCGCATCGGTCATGTCCACAGCAACCAGGATCACCTGGCTGTCCACGCCGTGCTCGGCTTGGGATAGCAAGTCAATGGCGACGAATTCGGCATCGGCGTTGGCGTCGCAGATGACCATCACCTCGGAAGGACCCGCAGGCATGTCTATGCTCACTGCCGCATTGGCGTCGTTCTGTGGAGAGGGCGAGTGGGATGGTTGGAGCCACGTGTGGGTTAAGTACGCGGCGTGGGAAGGAAGGATGGGCGAGCGAGAGGTGTACTGGTATGGGAGTACTTTAGGCGAGTTCTGAAACCCTAAACCCTTGGAGGTTCGGGGATAGGGTTTAGGGTTGATAGCGCATGTGGTGAGTGAAGGGGATGTACCTGGACATACAGGCTGTGGATGGAGTGAGCGAGACAGACGCTTGTCGTACAACTGTCAGAGTGCAAAACATATACCGATGTGCAGGGATATACGCACAGATATGCCATTCAAGCCGGGTTCGCGATATCTTTCGAACAGATAAAGACAAAAAATGTAAGTGTTACTGTCAGTAGCTGCTATATACTTTTAAAGGTACATTTTCATAGTACCAAGCGCACGGCCGCTGACAATGCTTCTGTGTTTGAAAGACGCACGCACATGCACCCGCACAACAAAACACATACTGACTTGGCCAAACATCTCGGCGCAGTCACAAAGAAATGATTGACCGCTCTGCAGTTGTTGTCACACTTTCCGCAAAAGGTACAGGTGTGTAGTAGACACACAGGCATGCATTTGTACTGGGATACTCACACAGGCATGCATTTGTACTGGGATACTCACAACTAGGCATGCTACTTGTTGTACGTCGGGACTACTTCCAACTAGAGTACGTGTACGCCTACTTTAGGTAACGTTACGGGTACGTTAACTTA
>NW_014040533.1:114644-124425 GCF_001186125.1 Sphaeroforma arctica JP610
AACTAACGGACGAACTAGCGATGTGTACTGGGAGTACTCACACAGGCATGCATGTAGTACTGGGATACTCACACAGGCATGCATTGTACTGGGATATCACACAGGCATGCATGTGTACTGGGATACTCACACAGGCATGCATGTGTACTGGGATACTCACACAGGCATGCATTTGTACTGGGATACTCACACAGGCATGCATTTGTACTGGGATACTCACACAGGCATGCATTTGTACTGGGATACACCTGATTTGTAGAGGCGACTTTACTCTGAAGCAGATACAAACTGATTGTCTGCCCGCTGATCCGGGCCATCCTCGTTGATAATGAAACACACACATATACGTACGTACAAATAGTCACACATACTGACCTGAACCGACATCTTCAACAGTTACTAACTGTTCTATATATTGCAATTTTTGGCACTCTTCCCATCGGTACAGAAACAGAGAGGTGCATGCACTTACAGATTCACATATTGACCCACACAAACACCCTGGACGCAGCTACAAACTGGTTAACTAGGCCGCACACCTCTATAGGTCATTCTCAGCCCAAATCACACACACACACACACCACACATAACTAACCTGGACAAACATTTTGGCAGCAGTTACAAACTGATTGCCTGGGCCGCAAATTTTGTCCACTTTTGGGACTGAGGCGGTGCCGTATGACATAGCCGCAACGGCCTGGGCCCCACCCGCCAACAGGATCTTCTGTGCTCCAACCTAGGAAAGTGCAGCAAGTAAACGGAAGGGAGGATACAATTAGGGATAGACGGCTACTATGCAGAGAAAAAATATTAAAAAAATGCCGAATTCGGGAAGTACACACTCGATACTAGAAGAAATCCTGCTGCGGTGATTAGGAAAGTGAACAAGGAATCGAGGAAGATACAAGCCCATACGACACGAGAAGAATGAACAACACAGTTGCCGACACTCTTTACAAGTGGCACAAAACACTTGCAACTGTCCTTCAACTCAAGAGTACACGGTGACAGCGTCGGACTGAATGAGAGCTCATAGCAACCATGTGCCACTCATTTCCGGTCAAAGCCTCAACACACCACAGATCACCCCACCTCCCGGATGGACATCACATGAAACGAACACGCAGTTGGGCTGGCATAGATAAACACGCCAGACAGTCGGACACAACTATAGCGCTATAAGAAGCACACGCCCTTGTGAACGACAGGTTTTAACCGAGGGGTCTATACGATACCTTTTGCGCAATGTACAGGATCTCATGGGGCACTCCGCCGTCCATCGTGGGTGGGGTGGCAAAGACAATGGTGGAGCACCCGGCCACCATAGCAGGCACACCCTGTGACGTTTGCAAGCGGGGGAGTAATCTATTAATAGAACGTGTGGATACGGAGCAATGTTATATCCCGTAGTTGGGACGCGGTTGGTTGATGAGTCAGGCACGATCAACGGCTGTACTAGGCGGTGGGGGGGATGCAACGGCAAAGCAGAACGGGCCTTTGTGACAGAGAGAGACTAAACGATACATGTGAATGTAGTCAATGTATTGCATACGACGGCGGGAAGAGCTGCCACCATAGCAGGCACACCCAATGCAACAGGTGCAGGGGCGAATGTACTAGATCTATTAATAGAATAGACTAATGTGTAGGTATGCCTTGCAATGGCCTTGAAGTAGACACGATGGTGCAGCAGGGCCGATGTCTTGGGGATCATTTATGACTGTTGATGAATGCACAGAGTCGTGGAGGACTGTACCCAAACTGACGGTGTAGTTTCTGCGTCAGTAGGTTGTAGTGGAAATACATACATAGGTAGATTGTAGTGGAAATTCATACATAGGTAGGTTGTAGTGGAAATACATACATAGGTAGGTTGTAGTGGAAATACATACATAGGTAGGTTGTAGTGGAAATACATACATAGGTAGGTTGTAGTAGAAATACATAAATAGGTAGGTTGTAGTGGAAATACATACATAGGTAGGTTGTAGTGGAAATACATACATAGGTAGGTTGTAGTGGAAATACATACCAGCATTAGTGCTGTAGATGGCAGCACAGCGGTGCCTCCAGGGACGTACAGACCAACGCGTTGAATAGGGCGGCTGTAGCGTGAGCATTGTACGCCCTTTTGAGTCTGTGGGAGAATATGGGGTACTGAGTGCGTGAGTATATGCATTATGTTCAACAGATAGATGTACGTGTGGGATCATATTTGTTGTATTTTGGGTCTGTGAGAGTATAGGGCATAGGCGTGCTGGGGTATATGCATTATATTTAACAGATAGATGTATGTGTGGGATCATATCTTGGAAGGGTGTTAAACGTGTGTATAACGTTATTGGTTGTTTTGGGCAACTTCCGAAGGATATACGGGTATGAAATACAGAAAGTGCACGAGCGTGTGCGGTATTGTTACAAACACATGAACGCGTATAAACGCATTTGTTGTTACTGGGCGTGTGCCGCACAATCGAATCTTTTAACGCGTGCACGTGCAAGAGCAGTCACATGGCGTAGAGGTGTACCAAAGTACCCACAAAACTGCCATAAAAGGGAATCTCGACACACACACACGAAACCCATTAATGCTGGTGAGGGCCGAAGCAATGGCATGCGGAACTAGGACGCACATACATCTCTACGTTTGCAATTCAGGCGCTATGCGGAATACAGATGCGAGTATACAAGCACCAATTTGCCGGTACACATGCAGATACACTGTGCCTCTATCGACAGTGGCATCCTCGAGATGAGTGAGACATAGATGAGTAAGACATACAGATGAGTGAGACATAGATAAAGAGAATGATGGAGAAGGACAGCCTGGACTCATACACAGGCACACATACGCTTGCAAGTCACGGCATGCAGCAGTACGTGCAAATACAGTACAGATGAAGATACCCACAGACATACACCTGCGGGTCATAGTATGCATATGTGCGTACAGGTACATACACGCCTACAGATGAAGGTGCATCTATATGCGCAGTAGTGCGCACACACGTGACTCTGCCGACAATGAAACCTCCCAAACTTGAACCACGTGATGTCTGCGAACACTGTTGAAGAAAACCAATTGCTAACCAAACCTATACGTCCGCATAAACATACACATCCACATACAGACAGAGACACCCATACAAGCACACACAGGGACACACATACAAGCCACGACACCTACGTAGAAATACACATACACATACAAATACCCATACACCAGCAGACACGCCTTGTATGTACACAAATACACATCCACATACCTCTACCGACAATGGTGCCTCCGAAACCTGGGCGGCGTGGAACTTCTGGATATTGTTGAAAGCCAGATCAATCGCATCCCGAACTTCGGGGTCCAGTTTTGGCGCGGGAGTGGAGGCGACATCGATGACAGGCGAAGCGAGTGTTACTTTGTCAAACTTGGCGGTCAGCTCCAGAAGGGCCGTATCACCACGCTTGCTGTTGCGGTGCAAATATGGGAGGTAGGAAAAATGAGAGGCAAAATATAGTAGGTAGCTTTGGCAACCACAGGGACACATGAGGATCTACAACAAAACGCAGGAAAGAATGTGCCACACCTGTACACGTAATACAGGATGCGCGAAACTATATACTGAGCATGTATTTACAAACCACAAGACCATGGGCAGTGCGGAGAATTGGGACTAAACTGAAACAAACATGTATCAATGATGAACCCTTCCCACGACATCACATGAGGCTTGCAATAGATGATTGAAGGTAGAACAATGCAACTGCATACATACATCAATACCTACACCGACCCTTGTTTATTTACATACACACACACACACATATATATATATAATGCACTCGATAGCTCACACCCCGGAATGAACATCCGATTTACACAAGCACTCTCTACGAATCCAACACAGCACTCGGAACATACCCACAGCTAGAAACATGCGTATTTCCTATACGCATCCCTGAACATATCCACACATACATGCATACATCCACACACACATATATACGTAAATAAATAAATATATACGTATATATGTACATAATAAAGCTAAGCTCACAAGCCTTACCGAACATCGTCAATGATGGTTGCACAGGCCTTCTTCACGAACTCAGACTCGGACTGCGCCGGGCGCTTGCACAGATCCGCAACAGCGTCTTCTGATAGGCCTTGCAGCACGTGCTGTTGCAATTGGATCTCCGCTTTGGCATCTGTGGTGGTATCTGCGGCATTCGTGGCGGGTTCTTTCTTGGCTGGGGCTACAAATAGGTCGATCACGCGTGTATGAGTAAACCACCGAACAGATATGTAAATATAAACAATATACAAATGTAGATACATATAACGTGCACTCTCAAGATGTAACCGTATGCGCAAGACACTCCTCAGACAAACATTGATCGGTGGTGACGGGGGGTATGAGTGAACCAACGAACAGATATACAAATACAAATGCATAGTACGTACACTCTCAAGCTGTAACCGTATGCGCAAGAGATACACCGCAGACATACCTTGCTCGGTGGTGACGGGGGTTAGAGGCACCTTGGCATTACCGGGTCTGCGCGTTAGCTTGAGGTGACGGCGTGCCAGGTGAGCCTCTACGTCTCTCAGCTCAACGTTCTCAGCCGCACACTTGACCATTGCGAAGTAGAACAAGTCCGCCGCCTCCCAGCAGATCTGTGGGATAGGGGGTATGTGGTGAGGGGTAGGTGGGGTGGTTAGTCGTTGAGGTACTTTTAGGTAGATGTACATGGTGATGATTACGATAGAAGGTATGGTATTCGGAAGGTTTATGGTGCAATGACAGTTTGTAGGGTATAGGGTATATGCCGATGTTGGATAGAACGTATGGTGTTGATGAGGGTTATGGTAAAAGGACAGGGTTGTAGGATATATAGTATACGATGGTGCTGGTGATGAATATAGTAATCGTGAGGCTTGTATATAGTACGGTAGATATATAGGGTATGGGGTGTATGACGATGCAGGTTAGAGAGTATGGTATTCACGAGTTTGTGGTGCTTCGTTGACAGGTAATGAGCATAAGATAATCCCTTATTAGACACATTATAACTACACTTATATATGTATATATAAATTTATAGGTATACATATGCGGATGGATATACAAAGATAAACATACGTCAATATCACATAGACATGAAGAACAAAAACAATCATACGTGTGAAATTATATATATATATATATATACCATCATAATCTATACGCATACACATACCTCGTCTTTCTTTGTAGCATCGCACAGTTCCCCAGCCTCTTCAACTATTTTGGCGTGGAGCAAGGCCCTGTCCTTAAACAGCCTGTTTGTGTAACTCTTCTCGTCTGTGTTCAGATTCTCCTTTCGTGACTTGATACTCCGTTCTAACTCGGATAGACCAAACTGTTGGCCAAAACACGATCTGAAAGTATAAACCAAAAACAGGTGCAGCAAAAAGGGATTAAGTACTGGGTATATGCAAGTACCGAACTGATTGCAAAGTGTCGCAATTCTCAGTACGCCGTTCACCAGCTGCCACTTACAACAAACAACCCCTGGGACCCAATACATACAGGGAGGCCAAAGGACTATCGAGCAGTCATCGATTGAAGACTAGTCCGAAAGCAACACGGGTGTAGATGCCAATGAACATCTAATGTATTATACAGGCGCCATGGAACCCTGAATATGAATACGTCCACGATCTACAAAACAATCGATGCTATGAGGTCGATCACGCAGCGTTTGCAAACGGTATGGCGGCCATCACCGGTTTCAGTCGCATATATTAATATATATATATATATATACATACATACACATAGAATATATATATATATATATATAAATACATGCAGACATTGCATAGACGTACATACCTCGTCTCCAGGTGACAGAAGCCTGTGCCGGCTTGCTTGACCACAAAGCGCAGACTATCGTTGTCACAGTCGGCGTATATAGAGATCAGGTGCTGCACTGCCCCGGATGTCTCGCCCTTGTACCACAGTCCTCGCTTACGGGACTGGTACACACCTCTCATAGTATTGACGGATTCAGCGATACTGTACAAACAAGAAGGGCGTGTTAGGATGAATTAGGCATACCCGTAATATCCACGTGATTCAGGGAGACTAGAGCGACTAGCAACAATATACGTATCTGTATATTCCTTTGGAAAACTATATTTAAACTATTACACCAAATGCTATATAGGAAGTGCACAACTCAGCTACACACACACGGTAACACATACCCTACCTTTCCTTACTAGAATAGACTAGACCCAGCGCAATGCCGAACTCGTCTACCACCACTGTGGCGAATAGGCCATCCTGTCGGTCACTCACCAACGGCGCCGCAATGGCAGCGCCCAGCGACAGCTCTGCGGAGAATAGGGTGATTGGTACCTATGTGGAAGAAAGCCAATCGGGTACATAAACCAAGTTTACATCAGTCTATGGATACTACTATGTAAATATAGGGCAATAAATGCTTAGAATATACGTTAGAAGATTTTGTGGATACTGGGTACTCCAACTGCTATCAGAATAAGTGGCGTAATTCGTACAAACGTATATGCCTCGCATATGATGAAGCTATGGAAGAAATATGAATGGACAATACGTACAGTGACAGCGTGCAGCAAAAACAGATATATATATGTATATATACGCGTATATGTATATGTCAATGTATATGAATACATACATACATATTCATATACACATACATAGACAATATATATATATTATGAAGCCATGCAGGATTAGTGCACGACCGTAAGCTGCATTATGCTTCAACCATACAGCCTTACACATGAGTGTGTATGTATGCGAAACGCTGTTGCGAAGTGGTGTAAGGTCTAACGAAAGCAAGCTAGCTCATGTCACGAAGGAAAGACTACTTGGCAATGAGTATAATACGCTTGCCGAAGACGTTCAAGCATACATGCTCACACAACCGGCGTGTACTTATACTTGTAGACACCTCTGAGCGCCACAACGGGACGTATGTGTGTGAGAACGTCCTGTCATACACTAGTACAAAAAATTACATATTACTTCTAAACAATACAAATTACTACTAAGCATGGTACATTACTACTAAGCATGGCACATTACTACTAAACAATACACACTACAACTAAACATTACACGTTATTACTAAACATTACACACTACTACTAAACATTACACACTACTACTAAACATTACACACCAATACTAAACATTACACACTACTACTAAACATTCCACACTACTACTACTACTAAGCATTACACACTACTACTACTACTAAACATTCCACACTACTACTAAACATTACACACTACTACTACGACTAAACAATATACACTACTACTACAACTAAACATTACACGTTATTACTAAACAGTACACACTTCTACTAGACATTACACACTACTTCTAAACATTACACACTACTACTAAACATTACACACCACTACTAAACATTACACACTACTACTAAACATTACGCACTACGACTACAACTAAACATTACACTACTACTAAACACTTTGCATCAGAAAAACAGGACCTCAGTAAGAACTACATCGTTGTGTGCGCCCTTCCACTCTCAAAAGCGTCAAAAAGAGACCCACATGCATGCATACACCGCATAGTGGCATGAACCGCAATGAAAAGACCTAATTGTATGTGTACGGCTCATTGTGTAGCAGTATATACACCAACATTCTTCGATAATACAAAGCACAAGTATACACATACACATATACATATACGTACACATACACATATACATGTACATATACGTACAGTTGTGCGTAAGTGTCAACGGTCTCTCCGTACCTGTACTTGGTAGCCATGCAGTGATACCTCCGTGATATAGTCTGCTGTCAGGGTGTGGGGTGCATCCACACACACGCAGCACTCAGACGACTTCGACAACGCCTTCAGACGCGCATCAAGTGCGGCTGCAGAATATAGGGACGTTATTGAGTGACTGTGGCACATCTTCACACAGAAGTATAGGGTACCGTACGGATTTTGGGGTACGTACGCGTGTAGTTATGCAAGGGATCGTCTATGAACAAATCAGGCCTAGACTGCACGCAGACATGCATGCAAGGATGTGATGTCTTGAAACCACACTGATATTCTGGCGCCCGGGGGGGGGGTGGGTAAGGGGAGAACCCGAACGTAGAAGGTAACGAATACACACACTCGGTGTTTGCAATATAGGCGCAACCCCCCCCCCACACACAAAGAGAGCTGGTGCAATGATAAACTAATCAGCTAATAACATACCGGCGATAGGGGCGTGAAATAAGAGAGTACCGAACTTGGCCAGGTTGTCGTCACTAATTTTATCCATAGCCGACTGTTTTCGAAGAATATGTACAGTATATATACGTGAGTATATTGGTATGTGTAGATATACGCAGGTGTATATAATGTAGTATGTGTAATTGTAATAGACAACTGAATGGTTGTTTACATTTACAGGATCACGCACTGCCATCAGCGACAATATATATATATATATATATAAACACACAGACACACAACTTATACACAGGCACACAGGCAGAGACATATACATATATACATACAGACAACAGTCGCGCACGAGAAAAAACCGCAAAACACTGGTACCTTAACCGCAGTTGCAACTACCACACAAACTGTGATACCCACCGCAACTCAACAACAAATACTTTTAATCTCTACAGTGAAACGACAGAAGAAAAAAAATTCGAGCAATCACATACTCACGAGGCTGCTCAACACCATACTTACAAACCGAACCAAACAAACGTCAAAAATACAAAACGTATCTACTCTACAGGCCCCTCCGGGACTATACACCACGTGTGAAGCAAGTGAGAGTATCTATAAATAACCAAATACCTACCTCACTGAGCTCCAAGGCCAGCCTCTCACGCGGGATGTCTGTGAGGGCATCCAGGTTCATGGCCTGGGTGAGAACTACCTGGTTGACACCGCCGTCTAACAGTCGCACTACACTCTGTACATCGCTGATGGGACCCTTGACTCGCAATACGCTTGAAGTAGCCCTGGGTGAGCCGGTGGGGGTAGTGATTCGGTGTGTATTATGAGGGAGATTGTACGCATTGATACAGGCTAATGAATTAGCGGGGCATATGGTGACTACTGAACATAGGACAATACACATGCTTTGGTGATATAGTTACAGGCGTGCATTATATATATATAAATAAATATATATATATATATATAAATAAATATATATATATATATATATATGTATATGTATACACACACACACTAACACACACACATATATATAAATATATACATACACAAACGCACACAAATAGATACATATACATACACATGAATAAGTATATAACACATACACACGCCCATATATATAGGCATATATATATATATATAATATTTATATCTATATATATATATACTTATATATACAAATATTTAGTTCAGGGAATATTCAGTGGGGATAAATACGTATATGACACATGATATATATGATATATATATATATACATACATATATACATACAAACATATATATATATATATACGTATATATATATATATACACGTATATATATTTATATGCATAAAACTACTTATATAGATATGGTTTCTTCATCTTTATATATATAGATATATAAATATGTTTATAAATACACATATACATACGTGCATACACAAACACACACAGACACTATACATATACACCCACATATATATATATATATATAAATATATATATATACATATGTAAATAGAT
>NW_014040533.1:124445-126715 GCF_001186125.1 Sphaeroforma arctica JP610
TAATATATCAACACGCACATACACACTCACACAGACACAGACACAGACACAGACACAACATATATTTATATATATATATATATATGTGGTATATATATATAAATGGTAAAAAAAATATGTCTACACAAATGTACGTAAATATTAATCACATCACAGGCGCCACTGTACCTAATCTTATATTTTTCTTTGCAAAACGCGCAACGTTTGGTCGTGCAGGACTCGTATGTCATTCCTTACAATATACAGATAAAATATTGTTTGAAGTTGTACAGGCAGCAAAACATAGTTCAAACCCCCCCGTTCTATATGTGATTCATATAAAAAGACGGAGTTTGGTACGCACTTTGCTAGCTCGAAGACCTGGGGGATACTCTCTTCATCCACATCTAATGCCAGGTGGCCTGTAACTCCGTATTTCTTGACTATTTCTGCAATAGTTTGGTCATTAGGAATGCCCGTGAAGTTCGAGTTTCGTATGGTAATACAAGGCACTATCATCTTCGCGAATTGCGAGTATTATCGATGCACTTCTATAATTGTAGATAAACTACAAAGTCTCCGGACACAATCCGGTGGTTATGGTACTAAATATGTAGAAATATGAACTACTAGTAGATGTATATATCGATATACACCACCATATATTTACATACGGCACCTACAAATATGTAAAAATCTATTTACAAAACAATACATCAATCATGCACGCCATCATGATGGAACGAATACTCTTCTAATAATTGCGATGATATCAGCCACCCAATGGGCAGCAACAGGGCCCTGACGTAGGCAGCAACAGGGCCCTGACGTAGTATGGCAGGAGGGAGACACGGACACGCCCAGTCTGGGGCTGACACTCCAACTCTCCCAGAACTTAGAAGTCCACACTCCACAGTCCCTGAGTCCACGAGACCCTTTTTCTTGAAATGAAATTTTACAGGTCTATAGCAAGGCCGTGGGCGACTCAGCCCTCAGGGCTCAGGGCCAGGCACGCGAAACGTCAAGGCATCCATCACCACGACATGAATATTGAATGGGTCACAAAGATGTCAAAGTCCTGTCCATCCCAATTCTGTACCAAATTCAGTAATTTTATGGTATGTACATATCCCGAAAACAGCCTCTGGACGACTCTCAGGCCTCCGCTGCCATACTATTTAAAAACCAACAATAATATTTTAATCATCAGAAATAGGTATTATGAATACTCATAGCCTCCTAAATTATACATTCTCCCGATTACACAAATTAGGTCTTAAAATCCGTATTGATAATCGTTTTATGAAAGCAGCCGCATTTTAAAATATATTTTGGTATTTGTAGCTCTAAACTTTCAATTGGACCAAAATTAGGGTGCAAACCGAACCTTAAAATTCATACCCCCAAGAAACGCATATCATCCATCGGTCAAACCCACGCCGATTTTTGCCACAGATAGCTAAATTGTCTGTCTGTGAGAGTGTGGGTCACAGCGGGAACTGGGAGTCACGGGGGATTTTCTGTAAACAGAACGCTTTCCAAATTTTAGAAACGTATTGTATGACTGTATGCATGTACGCATATTGTTGGTTACTGAACCTAAAATAAGTGTATCAACCATAGTCTATTTATCTGTACTGTATAATACACCTGCTATATACATACATCCATAGGGATACATATACACACAGTACACATAAATAGGCCCCTGAAGATTAGTCAGCACAACCACGATGCAGGAAGTCAATCAGATGCTGTCATCTACCAGTGTAGATGACAAAGGGGGAAACCAATTCAAGAAGCGGGACGCCCTAATCGAATTGGAGGCCAAAGCTCAGAAGAAATGGGACACTTTAAAGGTATTTGAATCGGACGCGCCTGAGGCAGGCACACAGGAATTCGAGGATAAAAACAAGTACATGTGCACATTCCCCTATCCGTACATGAACGGACGATTGCATCTCGGACATTCGTTCTCGCTATCGAAATGCGAGTTTAGTGTGGGATTCGAGCGTCTAAAGGGAAAGAACGCTCTGTTCCCCTTCGGATTCCATTGTACTGGTATGCCCATCAAAGCGTGTGCTGATAAGCTCGCTCGCGAGATGGAGTTGTACGGATGTCCACCGCAGTTTCCCACTGAAGAATCGTCCAATTCTGGCGTCGAGAAGAAGTCCAAGATCGCTGCCAAAGAAGGTAAATATGAATTGTAGATGTATATGTACATGTTTAGTACATATATACATGTCATCATATATCTACACACAAACACACAAACACATACGTGCAAATTT
>NW_014040533.1:128591-139348 GCF_001186125.1 Sphaeroforma arctica JP610
AATCCGTAGGATTTTTGATATCTCTAAAAATAGGGGAAGCTCTGGAGTGTCTGGATCCGAATCCTAAGGCCCTCCTATCTCGCACATAGTGTCAACATTCCGACATCCGACGGACAAAGATGACACCAGTTGACATCCGACAGACTAAGATAACATCAGTTTCGCGTATAAAAAGGGGACTCAGATAGGACAAAGAACATCAGTCCACAAACTACCAGAGAAAAGACACACCATCCCTCCCAATAACTAATATTAATATTATAGAAATAAAAATCTGCGGGTCACTGGGGACTCCGGTCTCCAGTGACACCGTTCGTCTCGCGCCGTTCTAGCCCCGCCTCTCACAAGGCCCAGCGAAAAATAGGACACGCGAGAAATTTTCTGCAAAACAACGAGTGTCCGATCTTTACCGGCTGGAATGGGGTTTGCCCGTTTGAGACTCAAAACAAAATAATCAATAGGCCCAATGTCTGAATATGAGCAAATAAATTTCCCCTGCGATTATACACTTTCAGTCCCTGCGGCTTCACAGCCGCGTTTTATTACTGAAAGCGTAATCTTTTCTAAGTCCCTGTCGACTTTATCACCGATTTTTCGTCTGTCCCCAAAAATCGTCGGTGACGCCTTTTTTTCTGGCTGGAATGGGTTTTGCCCATTTGAGACCCTATACAAAATAATGAATAGGCGCCCAAATCAGAATGTCTGAATATAAACAAGTAAGTTACCTCTATAATTATGCGCTTTCGGTGCTCGAGGTGTCCCAGCCGCGTTTTATTACTGAACGCGTAAGCTTTTCTAAGTCCCTGTCGACTTTATCACCGACTTTTTGTCCGTCGACCAAAAATCGTCGGTGACGTCCTTTTTTCCCGGCTGGAATGGGTTTTGCCCATTTGAGACCCTATACAAATTAATCAATAGGCCCCGAATCAAAAGATAAACAAGTAAATTGCTCCTATAATTATGCGCTTTCAGTCCACGCGGCGTCCCTGCCTTATTTAGTGTATGTAGACTGTAGAGTGTAGACCGTAGAGTGACCGAGTGGAGAGTCCCTATATCTTTTATTGAACTTGAAATCTGTCCGGAACGCTTTCCCCCATTTATAGGCCCCCAAGAGGTCCCCAGGGGATCCTAAAAGGATTTAAATTTTATATAAAAAACGTTACAAGAGCATACTTTTGGGTTCCCTAAGCGGTCCCCTCCCGAAACTTTTTTTTTATTATCAAAATAGGTTTTCGGGTAAAAAGCATTTTGTTGTGTGCGTGACAAAATAAGGATTCAGGGAGCAGAATTTACTCTGGAGTAAAGAGAACCTATTAAACTTGGAATATGAACAACATTATTTGCTACGATAGTTACCGACATGGAAAAAGAGTAAAGAGATGTAGTAAATTAATGATTGGAAATAGCACGACGCTTATCTAGGATTATGCAGGTAGTGTTCTGATAGGTGTAGGTTTATGTAAAGAGAACCTAGACAAGCGATAGGCTCACTGATTTACTGAATGGTTTACACAGACATATAAGGATGTTTGTAACCTAATTTAGAACTTCAACTCAAAAGGCAACGGTAGTTGTCTAAGTGAGAATGAGGAGGAAGTTCTCATGAAGTTGTGCACGGAAGGTAAAGGTTGTAGAAACCAAGGAATGGGCTAAGATGAGTTCGTGGCGACGAATAGTATAAATACAGAAGTGTTAGCCGTAGCACGTGACAGTGTAACAGGGTTTTACAGCTTGTTATCTGAACAAATATATAAAAGGTTTTTGCCGTGAGTAAATCTTGATTACATCACAGTTTTTCTCCTAACTACGGCTCAACCTACTTGTGTGCACAGAACTTTTTTTTAAATTGTTTTTTTCCTACCTGCTAAAAATGTAGAACTTTTTTTATTAATAAAAAACAACAAATTGTGGTCCATTTTATATGGTGTAAATATGGGCTATGTATAGAGACCTATACATCAGATGTTTTTTTAGTAACTAGTTGTTTATTATAAAGTGAAACCCCTATTTATAATGAACAACATATTGTGCTGCACATGGCCCCTCTCTGGGGTCGCGTGGCAGCCGCAGGAAAAACTCGGTTGAGGTTTAGGACTTAGAAAGGATAAACTAGGTTTGTCCTGAAACCCCCCCCCCCCCCCGGGGAAACGTAGAGGGAGTTTGTTGTGTTTGATCTGACATTAACATATCACGGAAAGTGGTATGTTTTGGTCGAGCTAGACTCTTCGTAAGGAGGTCGGCGGCGTTATCGTGCGTGGGGATATAATCCAGTTTGATCATCCCCTGCCTAACACAGGCCCTATTATAGTGATGTCTGATGGCTATGTGGTTAAGTCCTTTCGGAGTGCCTGTACCCAGAGCAATTTTGATAGCGCTCTGGTTGTCGATATGTAGTCGTGTAGGGAGCGTTAGTTTGTAGCCTAATGCGTGCATAATATTTCGTATCCATGCGATGGATCACGTAGTTTCGGAGCCGGCGATGTATTCCGCCTCTCCAGAGCTTATCGAAACTGTTTTCTGTATTTGATACCTCCAATATATTGAGGTCGAATTGAAACAGATAAGGGTGCCGGTTTGCGATTTGCGTGTGAGTGGGCACGACGCCCAGTCAGAGTCGCTATAGGATAAGAGGGCAGTGTCGAGTGTTTGGTCGGATGTGCATGGGCGATATGTAAGGGCAAAATGAATGGTGCCGACGAGGTATAGGAGTATACGGAGCAGAGCGTCATAGTGAGGGCGTAAGGGCTGAGCAGAGAATGCAGCCAGCTGGTTGAGAGTGCACGCAATGTCAACTCGCGTCATGTTGGCCGCAAAGCCAAGTGCGCCCAGGAGGCTGCGAAATTTTCCCGTAAAGATGTCGCCAGTGAGGGCGCCAGTGTGGGTGTTGGTACCGGGGGTCGTCTTGGTAGGAGAGTCTTGTACGTGAAAGGTATCCAGCATGTAGGTGTAATATTCGATCTATTAAGGCGATACTAATGCCTTAGAATAAATAAACGCGTAGATGAATTCTAAGTATCGTGTAACTATCAAAGTAAATAAACGAAATGAGACTTTTAGTAAAGTTATGTATGCCTCGTGAAATCAGCAATACTCTAAGGGATTGTGAGGCTGAGACATTGCCTATATATAATCCTCTCAGTACTGTTTCCGCCGAAGGGATTTTATTTAGTGTTTCGTTGTCGCTCTATTAGAAACTATGGTATGTTTCATCGGGGCGAATCCGAGAGACTCATAAAATCCTTTCTTTAGAAAAATAAATAAAAATACTCTTGATGTCCTGAGTTATTGTCTTAACCAATAACTTGCCACTATCAATAATTACCGACTTAGCCTTCATCAGACTGGCACATCTGGTTGGCTGATCGGAAGATCAATTAGGTAACGTTAATAGTCCCTAGAAACCTATATTCGGTTGAGCCATCTCGCTACCGAAGTATTCAGATATAAATAAAGTTGGAAAGTAAATATAGTTCTATTAATAGAACTAGACCAACTCTTATGTTTGGTATTTTACGAGGCCTTTTAATGGTCTCGTCCAAATATCTGATATGTAAAATGGAAAAGGTATTAATTAATAGAACCATTAAAAACCATTTATAAAACTTAAATTCCTCGTGCTATTAAGAGTACTTTTAGGAAACTTAAATTCCTCGTACTATTAAGAGTAAGTTTATAATTTACTTACTGCTTAAGAGTACGTTTATAACATAGAGTCTAATGTGGAGGCCCGGCTTATTACATAGGCGCCTTGGAGCAATGAGATGGCACCAGAGCCGTCCTGAATTACTCGGAAACCAACGACATGACGGGCTATACCGAGGTTCGTCATGTTGTAGTGGGTAGAGAGACGCTTAAAAAGCCATGTGTCGTCAGTAGTAGTAGGGTCGACAGCTGGAAGAATTTCATCGACGTAAATAACGACTACTAGGTCCCGTGAACGACTAGTTTCGTCGGCATCAGATTGCACGAACTCAGAGGCACGCAGTTTGGCACTGATGTCAAAATTCCAAAGGCGCCCCGACTGTTTAAGCCGTACAATCCTCTTTAAGCTTGAGAACATGGTTGGCTGGATAATGGCCAAGTTCCACGGAGCCTTTGGGCGGGAACACATAAACAGGGAAATCTAACTTACTGTATAGATAGGCAGATGAAAAACATCAAAGTGATGCACAACCTCTCTGTCGAAAGCGGCCTTCGCAAAAAAAAATAGGCGGAGAGCGGTAGAGTGGGCGGCTGGAGCATAGGTGTCAGTAAAACTGTCACCATTCTGTTGTTCGTCCCCACGAGCCACCATGCACGCTTTGTAGTGTGTGAGGTTGCCGTGCTCGTCGTGGTTAAAAGCGAAGACGTATATACTATGGATAACAGTAGAGTTGGAGGGGACTTGATCGATGGGAACTATATCTGCTAGATTGTTTCGCAAATGGTTGCCATTCGGGTTCGATGGCGGCGGCCCAAGCTGGCCAGGATTTCGATTTACGAGCAGCAGCGATGGATTTCGGGACGTTAAGGTCATGAAAGGAAGCTGCTTCAAACAAAGCAACTTCAGTGCGAACTGTAGGGGCAATAGACCGGATAGCTGGAACATGGTTGGGATGATGGCTGAGATATGCGACGGAGGCCTCGGCGACGTCGGTAGACATTGGGGCGTCGCTAAACGTAGTTGTTAAAGAAGACATTCTGGTAAGGGGCATGAGTCGAGAAGTTCATATGGTGTAGTGGGTGGAGGCAGTGTGGCCGGAGGACGCGGTGGAGGTGTAGGCAGAGGAGCTCGACGAGGGCGGGGAATGTGGAAAGATTGGGGGAGTGCAGTGGGTGGTGGAAGGAATATTGCAGGTGGTGTAGCAGGGGTAGGAGGCATAGGGCTGTCAGTTGTCTGGAAGGGTCGATGTGGGGTGACGGTGTATGGCGGGGTTGGTGGTGTGTGTGGTAAGGGGGGAGAGGGCGGTGGTTGTGGTGTTGTGGGTGGCAAAGGGAGAGAAGGGGACGGTGGTTGGGGGTGTGAGGTGTGTGTTGGTGATGCATTCGGTACAGGGACTGGAGCGTGGGGGGAGATCGCGGGTGGTAGTGTGGCATCTTGTGTTTCGGATGGGAGATCATCTTGGCGAACGTCGGGGATGAGCTGGCCCACCGGTGGGATATGGCCCTGGTAAGAATCGATGTTGTCCGGATCGCTGATAGGAAGGAACCAGTTTGGTGGTATGGAATGTTATAGGAGGAGGGTGTGGCTGAGCGACTGGCTGTGCGTCAGTCGGGAGACCATTGGGCATTTTTGTGTGTGTCGATTTGCCGCTGTATTGCGAAGTTTTGGACTCAATAGCAATAAGGTGTTGAGTTGGCGCTACGGCCGAGTAGGACCCCGAATCTCACTTGCGGGTCGTGCTTAGGGGTGAGCTTTGCTGTCTTACCGCGAAGCTTGAACATGACAACACAGCCAAAACGTGCTTTGGGGTCCCTGGGATGGGCTTCCTGAAGGAATTTTTGGGCAGGAGTCCGGAGTTTGCCGTTTTCGCCGAGTGTTCTGTTGCGGATGTCGCCAGACCACAACAAAATCTTCCCAATATGGCCGAGGCATACCGGAGTCTATAGGGAGAAGACGAATCAATCCATTGAGGGTATCATGCGGGCGCTCAACCTTTGCATTTTGTGAAAGGGAGTAAGGTGGTGGTCGGCGAAGTTGTACATGTCGTTTGAGTAGCATGCCCTTCATGTCCTGGCTGTGGAAAGACATATCATTGCCAGCAGTCAGCGTGTCCGCGACCCAAAAGGCAGGAACATCTGAAATCAATCTATCAATGTTGATAAACATGTTCTGTTTGTGTGGTAGTGCCTTACGGAGTCCGTATCTAGTACTTGCGTCGAACATATTGAGTATGTAGATATTTTCATAGCGACTGGAGAGTACGGGACCCTGGAGGTCTGTGTGAAACCGTTCCCCCGGTCCGTAAACTGTGTTTTGCAAATTCCGGGTTTGCTTTCGCATAGTCAATGGCTAGGGTGAAATCGCGACCTGGTGACACGTGGGAATGAAGAGGGCCGAGAACAGCGACTACCGTAAAAACCCATGAGGGGTTTCCTACAGATTCGGTACCGTGTCGTGTAAAAGTGGTGGCTGTACTCTGGACTAAGAATGGCTGACTTTGTAGATGGGCCATGAATGCAGGCCACAAAGGGGCAGCGGGACGTAGCGGAGCGACAATGACAATTGTACTGCCTGTTTTAGTATTAGCGGCAATAATATCACGGATTATCGACCAGGGGGGCAGACATAGGCCAGTTCGTTGATTAAATCGATGTCAGACCAATCGAGAGCGATGCCGCCGCCTTCGGGTGATACATGGCGAGGGAATTGGGCAGTCACTTTGGAAAGCACCTGGTGTAAAATGGTAGAGTTGAACATCCAATGCTCTGTCATGATATTGGAGGAGGTGGGCGTGTGAGTGTGACATTCTCGTGCTTCGTCATTCGGAGAGTAACGCGGCGACTGCGATGGCCTATAGAGCGATGATATGCGTCGTAGGTCATAGTGGTGTGCGATGCGCGCGTCGCAGATGATTTGGGGTGAAGTTGCGGGTCAACAGAGTCAGGAGGTTGAGGAAGATGGTCATTGGAGTCAGGGGGTTGAGGAGGCGAGGCAGGAGGAGGGGATATCGGTGCAGGTGTTGCAGGCTCGGCAGTCAAAGTAGAAATTGACTGGGATGCTTGGGTGTGTGTTGGTATAGGGTCAACAGGAGCAGCAGTTGGTAATAGAGGGGCTCGAGTTTTAGTACGAGGGGCCGGTAGTGATGGTGGTGCTGGAGTCAAGCGGGATATCTTAGTAAGAGTAAGGTGCTGTTGAAGGGAAGAATAGGACACGTAGTAGTCTCCAGCTGTTCGAGGCAGGGTAACAATAGAATTCTTGATACCTAGAAAGCATTCCTGTTTGTCGCCTGGGAAGTTTAGGGAAAATCTGGAGTCTTGGAGATTATTTTGGGCTATAAGGCCCTGAGTAAGTTCGGGATCTAAGTATGTAGTACCTAGATGTGAGAGAGTACCCCGGACGGTGACATATTTTATGCGATTGTCAGCGAGGCGTAGAGGGTAGCGGCCTGTCTCGACGTTGCGAAGGAGGTGACGCGCCGAACTGTGCATATAATTCACAGTTGCTCCACCGTCGAATAACGAGTTGTTGTCAGGCAAGCTTGTGTGAGTAGCTTGGGCAAATTATAGGGATCATGATACGTGGGATGGTTGTAGGAACAGGATAGGGGAAATTCTGTTTATTGCTACGTTTAGAACATAAAATTTCTAAGTGACCCTTTTTAGAGCAATTGGTACATGTTAAGGATTGAGGAGTACATGCTCGGCTATTGTGGCCCACGGTACCTCAGCGGCCGCAGGCTTTAGAACATAGGGATGATACATGTGTGGACTTCTGACACACGAAATACAGCATAGGACGGGTCGTCTTAGTTTGTGTTGCATTTTGAAGGTCAGTGATCATTTCGACGACGTCCTGGAGAGTTGGTTCAGCTGCAGGAGTAGTTCGGGCGATGCCAGGGATGACTTCGTCGTTAGATGAAAGTGGAGCCTTTGTAGCATGTAGTTTCTTGAGGTAGTCAAGGATATGATAAATTGTGATGCCGTCGCGATGCTTAATGACATGAGGTATACGTTTTGAATTTGGTGCTTGTCGACATCAGAGAGACCGCCAATGAAGCGATTCTGTGCCACGACAGGTGAAAATGTAGTGCCCTGGGCTTTGGCACGGTAAAGTATATCTTCGGTGCGGTGTGACCAGGTTCTGAGAGACTCATCCTGTAAACGTATGAGGGTTCTGAGGTAAGCGCCGTCGATGATAGCATAAGTATTCCAAGATTGGTGCTTGAAGTGTCATTTCAGGAGAGCAAGGATTGTCCATGGGTGGCTGGAACGGATAGTTGGGACAAGCTTCAGTCGTTGGGCAGCACATTTAGTGGAAAAAATTAGGTTCTTTGCTTCGTAATAAGTTCCTGATTCTTTTATATTGGTCACGTAATCAGCTTCCTTAATAAATGCAGCCTGAGCCGATGTCAATTCCTTTTTGGGTGTTTGCTGAACTTCTTCGTAAAATTCCGAGATCGATTCGGTCGACGGAACGTAGATGAATACGAAAGATATATCTTTCTTGCTGATGGCAGTAGAAGCCATGTCTAGATCCGCTATCCAGTGGTCTATGTTTGTTCCATCTTCGTTGAGGACAGACCAAGAAATGGCGGGGAGTTTAGTGGAGCTAGAAAGCATCTTGTTAGTATTTAGGAGGATATTGTGTAGTCAATAAAAAGGCCCACAACCTATAGAGACCTATCCATCAGATGTTTCTTAGTAACTAGTTGCTTAGTATAAAGTGAAAAACCTATTTATATTGAACAACATATTGTGCTGCACATGGTCCCTCTCTAGGGTCGCGTGGCAACCGTAGGAAAAACTCGGTTGAGGTTTAGGACTTAGAAAGGATAAACTAGGTTTGTCCTATACTATGGCCATCTTTTAGGGGGAACATTGAAGATCCTAGTCGATTTTTCAAACGATCAAGAAGGCTATGGAAAAAGTGTAAATAAACACATACTACACGACAACTATACATAAATATGTGTGTGTGGGCGTGTGTAACTACTATTGAGCGCATGCGAGGGAACGTGTGTGTAATTGAGTGAGCGCGTGTGAGTGAGCGAGAGGTTGTGTATGATAGTATGCGTGAATGCGTATGTATGTATGAGTATTTGTGAGTGAGCATGGACGTCTGTACTCGTGTGTGAGTGAGGTGTATGAGTGAGTGATTACGTGAATGGGTGTGAGTGAGTGAGCGTGTGTGGGTGAGCGTGTTTATGTGTAAGCGTATGTGACTGAGCAACAGTGCGTATTTGTGTATGTGTTGAGTGAATGTGAGGAAGAAATGGCGGGGTTTTAGATGATCTACTTCAATTTCAAAAAAATAGAATGAGGTGCTTTTTGATTCTGTCTGGGCGGGTGTACACATGAGAGAGAGAGTGAGTGAGTGAGTGCGCGAGTGTTATTGAGTGAGTAAGAGTGAGTGAGTAAGTGAGTGATATGAGAGAGAGCGTATGGGCGTGTACACGTATATATATATATATATATGTGTGTGTGTTGTGTGTGTGAGATTGTTTGCACATGTGTGTAGGCGTTTGTATTAGTGAGCGCGTGTGAGTGAACGTGTTTGTGGTTGAGTGAGCGAGTGTGAGTGAGTGGTTTGTGCGTGTGTATGGGTGAGTATATACGATTGTGTATACATGAGTGAGCGTGTATGATTGAGCGTGTGTCCATTAGCAATAGTATGTATATGTACACATGTGTTGAGTGAGTGTTTGTGAGTGTGTTGGTATGAGTGAGTGTGGGTGAGTTAGTGTGTGTGGGTGTGAGTGAATGTGTGGGTGTGTGGGTGTATGGATGTGTGCTATGAGAGAGTGTGTATGAGGAGTGCGTGTGAGAGCGCATGTGCGAGAGTTTATGAGTGGGTGAGTGTAAGTTGTTGGGTGTTTGCGTGAGTGAGGTGTGAGTTAGAGAGTGTGTGTGATTGATCGTGTGTGTGATTGTGTGTGAATGTATGTGAATGTGTACACATGTATGTGTGTGTATGAGTGAGTAGGTGGGCGGGTGGGGTGCCGTGGTGTGTGTGTGTGTGTTTAAACGCAAGTGACAGAGTGTGTTCCGTCAGTGCTCTTGGGTATGTGGGCCTGTGGGGTGCTGTGGGTCCGTGGGAGATTTTGTTTTGGAACAAATAGATTACCCCTACGATCAAACGCTTTCAGTCCCCGCGGCGTCCCAGCCGTGTTTTATTTTTTATAGGAACAGATGTGGCAGTGCCAGTCCCGTCCCAGCCTCCCAGGGACGCACAGTAATTCAAATATCTGCACATCCGCATGGTCCGATTTCCTACCAAGAAAAAGCCGAAGTCCATCCAGTGGCAGCTCGCTGCTGGCATCCACTTGTAAAATGAAAAATGGGGCAGCCGACGTATAGTCGAGCAGGCACAGCTATTGAGCAATACATCTCATCTCCATCTGCGTCATACACGATTTGAGTGTGTATAGTGGTCGGCACAGTAGTCACAGTAGTCGACGTAGTAGCTGTCGACGCAGTTGTCGGCACAAGGAATTGCGAGAACTATAAATAAAGGCATTCTTGTCTCACAGGGCACAGGGTACGTAGTGCATAAATACTTGCGTCGGAGATTTATTTACAAAGTCACAAAAAACCTTGTAGAGAGTCACAGCACTTATGGACGTAATAACTGAAGAGTGGCTACGCAATGTGGTCGATGATAAAGATCTGGTGTCATTGGACTCCGTCACAGATATGTCTCAAGATTCAGGGCGGATGGGCGACATGATCAAGGTACCTGACCCTGACCCTGGAACTTGACTCTGGAAAAGTTCCAGGCTTCTTTGCAGCTCCTTCATCCATATCAAGTTGAGAATACTCATATATGTCATAGTATTGATAATATATTTGCGTGGCAGTAGGTAAAAAAATGCGAGTAGCAGAGGTTAAACGTTTTGTGTCCAAATACTAGCGAGATTGCATCTAAATACATTGACTCTGTGTGTAGGCATGTTTGAGATTAGATAAGGTGATACCGAGAGACCCAATTCGTAGGACTTGTGAGCAAAAATACGCACGAATACGTGTGTATACTACATACACTGTGTCAAATATATATATATATACATAATTTGTATATGTATATATACTATTCACACACACACACACACACACAC
>NW_014040533.1:140634-148488 GCF_001186125.1 Sphaeroforma arctica JP610
AATTCTGATTGTTTGGTCGCTAGCAACATTGATTCATCAGTACAATGTGGGTTGTGCATGCTGACTCCTAGTTGAAAAAATGACTCTAGTATCACACGTTAGGTACTGCGTGTTTCTGCATGGCAAATATACGGAATTTTGCCGAATATCTGTTATACATGCGTATTTACATGTTATTTTGTGTCTTCATGCTTACTTTTGTGATCCTTTGTGTATTCAGGCTTTCCAATCTATTCCTTTGTGTACAATCTCGCTATATGTAGGTAGTTTCCACGCATAGCGGTGATATCGTACGACACCGCATCGTTAAAACTCTCATTGGCGATCAGAAATTACAAATGGCTCTCCAATACGGACTAAGCCGTGAAGCACACGTTTTCAACACTTTTGGGGCCGAACTATTTGAGTCAGGTCTCATACCCAGGATATACTATGCCACTACCAACGATATCACCGGCTCGAAGACCGTGATGATGGAAGATTTATCCAAAGGGCATGTGGTTGCTAGTGTGTTTTTTAGCAAGAATTCACCTCATATGAAGAATGCCGACCCTAAAGACGAGGTAGGGGAATCTGCAAAGTGCTTGGGAGAAAATTCTATGCTATCATACAGGTTGAGGTTACAATGCATGCCTGCCTCCTTGTTAGGTTTAAATGAGGAGCACACCAGAAACACCCATACGCTATGCTCGTATATGTATAACGATTTCGCCCATCATGGGAAGTTCTAGATAACATGATTTCGTTCCCGACCGTTTCGTACATGTTTCGATTCAGCTGAAGGAAACAATATTCTGCTGATGGCGATTGTATATTTTTCTCACCTAAGCGGAAATTAAATGGCTCAGATGCAATATACCAACACGAAAGCTTAGAAATCATTTAAAAAGTCAATTGCCAGATATGGACACGGATTCATCTACAATGCATTGGAACACACGATTGATCAGGTCAACTATAAATTGAGTGGCAAGGCAGTAGCAGAGCTCACTTTCCGTACTTTGGCAAGACTGCACGCACTCCACTGGAACGATACCTCCTTGCTGACTCACAGCTGGTTGCGAAATGTGGACGTCTTAACAGCCAATTCTGGGTAATACATACGTTAAGCTTTGATATATACAAGTTTACATCTTTGAAAGTATTCATCTGTTTGCAGAACATTCGCGCGCAAGTTTTCCAGTGAGATGTACGTATACTCTAGCTGTTATTCTTTCAAAGCTGTATCATCTACTGAGTTGACCAATAGGTATGTATGGGTGGGTAATTCCGTGCTACACGTCGTTGTAGTAACGTTGTTATGTGAGATTACACCTACGTGCACATGCTGTGTTACACGCTCTCACTCTGAATATACCGTAGTGAAGGATGGTATCGCGCGCTACCAAAGGAAAATCCTTGCATGTTTCTGCTTTCCAATTTGAGCTGGAATATAAACGAAATCATTTTTATGAAGGCATGGTTTCTGCGCGGATTTTCCAGAATGTGTAATTCTGTTGTGCCCCTCATGGTAGACTTTTGCATGTCTCTGAGCACGCTTTTTTATTCACAAGTTTTGGCCATGTCCTCAAAATTGTTTAGCGTATGGTCTAGCGACAGTTAAGGAGTTGTGCAGTCATATTGCCTGTGAATAGGGATGATGATCTTGTCGTCTTCATGACATGACATTGCGCTGTATTACCTTGACCTCGAAATTTTTGAACATACTGATCTCTTGTGCTCGTGTTTTTTTCTTCATTTGTGCTTACATTTAGTTGATACTGCACAGGATAGAAACATTTCAATATTTATCGTATGCTACACCGCACTGAACCTTTTGCGTTCATTTCGTTTTCTCGCTTACATATCTCTTTAGTATCAACTCTCTTCTTCAGCATTCAAATATAAATCCTACACAATCAACATTTCGCGAGTTTGCGATCACTCAATCTAATTCCCACGTGTTTTTGTTGCAATTCCCTGTTTCAGTACGGATGCCACTACTCAATGGACAACTTTGGCAGATTCACTCCGTAGCTCATGGAGTAAAGGCCAAATTCGGGAAGACATCACATGGGATACTCACCTTCTTCAATGCATGGACGCATCCATCGGCAAGCTGTCGTGGGAGTCTCTTCACGAAGAAAACCAATCGATTCCGTATACGCTCTGTCACGGGGATTTTCACGCGGGAAATGTTTTAGTTGATCAGGTACGTGCTGTTGACAGCATAGCTAGCAAAATATCGGGAATGGGCTGAGATCTGAAACCTACGTCATAGGGCCAGTCTTGTCCAGTTATTTTTGTTGTTGCATTTCGTAAAATTTGCTGTTACATGTCTAGTTGTGCAATGTATCATATAACATACGCTTGCTTTGTGTCACATGCCAGGTGTATTTGCTTGCGATCGGGCCCAGCTCTTGTTGTCACACTATATTTGATACCTGATCGTCAGCACACTTAACTCATTTCTCTAAAAAAACTTACCTAATCAACGAAAATCAGGCCAACGAGACTGTAAAATTCGTTGATTTCGAGGTCTCTATGGTGAACATAGGTCCAAGGGAATTAGGCCAGTTTACAATCTCAAATATATCGACTGCTGAGCGCCGTCAATGGGAGAAGACTTTGGTTCTCACATACCACAAAGAACTAAGCAAATGTTTAGGAGACAAATGTCAGATAAGCGAGGAAGATTGTTGGCTGCAATACACTCAGGGATGTTCTCGATGGGTTTTCTTCCTTGCTCTCTTTGTTGGTACGTGGCAGGCAGATGCTGTCACATGCCAGTATTTCCATGATCAGATCGCCGACTTTTTGCACGACCACGTTTCCGATCCGAAAGATATGGTTCAACCTCTATTATAATATGCTTGGAGGTAGAAGGTGATCTTTTGGCCTGGGGTGGCCAGTGCGAAGAATTTACCCTTACGACAAGTCCGATCGAAATGACAACCATCGCAAGTGGATATCGCGACACTTTCCTCGCGTAGTATAGTAGTGGGCATAGCGATAGACCGCCGGTCTTTCTGTAAATAGATCTAGCAGTAGATAAATATTGTGGTGTCATGTGCGGCACTTGTATACCTTCTAATCTCATTATGAGATGTCGAGCATGGCTAATAGCACATACAGGCGTAGCGATTTCTGAGGTATTCACAGTTGTATCATATACGCATCTTCAAATCACGTTTCGACTAAACTAAAGTAGTATATGTTAGAATATTCTACCCCACCGCTTAATTCAGCCCGAATTGAACTCTGGCCGTGGCTTGAACATGGATCTGTTACGAGAACACGGATAATAGAATTGGCAACCGAATTGTGGGTGGACTTGCGTTAGCGGATAGTGAGCGGATTGGAAACCCTTCCAATCTTTATCTCGGTCCCCACCCATCCACTCCCGTCCCTCCATTTCCTCTATTAATGTCACTGTCAAGTCAGAATTTAGTGGTATGGTGATGGAATATTGAACTATTTTGATTGTTATTGCAATTTTCCTATCGCAATCGTCCGTTTTGATTAGTTAATTGATTACCTCATATTTAAACTCTATTTGTTTGCTTGATTACACATTTCTTGTGAGGTCGTAGCCAGTGGTTTAATGACATACAACACCCGGGAGCGTTAACATCGCGGTATCGTCATGTGTCAGGCAGCTACTATTTACGGGCCTTACAGGTCTGATATAATACCTGTTGCTAAATTTCCTTTGTGCTTGACTCATATTCGGGACTACTCCATTCTTTTTGCTATTTATATTTAACCACAATCATTATTGCTTTACTTGGTCTTTCCAACACCAGTACAGAATGATTTTAGGCAGTGTGCTGTACTATATCCTCACGCGCGCTTACAAAAAATAGGCTTGCTACCAATCATATCAACATGCTTTGTCGATGGATGATCGTGCCCATTGCATTAATCATCACTGCCATTACAAAATATATAGCAGTTTCGCCATATGCACTCTTAAGTTAAGAACTAGGAAATTCGCCTTCTTGTTGCTGCTTCTGAGCTCTCACACAGTTTTGAATCTTGTGTCCAATCGTGCTGTCATACTATTCCTACTATCAAATACTCCTACCATCGAACGCGAGAGTTACGTTGTTTGCTCCGATGTGGTGATCAAGTGATCTATTGTGGTGTATAAAGTAGAAGTGGTCGAACGGCTTGGTCTTCTCACAGTCAATGTCAGATCTGACATATATTCTCCCCATATGCTGCACAGCAAGACAAGATAGTTCCTCAGGCTGTGTACATTCTTAAGCAGCATGAGGAAGTTTAATAATGTTAGGCACGCTTAGCTCAGTCGAATTTACCGTTCGGCATTTGCGATTTGCCCAGCTGTTGGACACATTTGGGACGCTGTGTGATAGCGTCTTTTCGCACTGTGCCGTTCTGATGTGTGTACAGTTCTGCCTTTGTTTATATACGCGCTCCTGTGCCCCTGATGAGGTGACGGTGTCACGGACGTCGAGGACAGATGAAGGGAGTGGGGGGGTCGGTAAGCATCTGACAGTATCGAAGACGGCAAGAAAATCTTGGATCGGATGCGTAACGCCCCCCATGGTTCTCTTGTATGGCAGATCCATTCCTGAGTTGGTGTGGCGTAATGCAATACTTAGTAGTCTTAGAGGGGATACTTTGAAACTCGGGCTAATCTCATGCAAAACAGGTACTTTGAACTACGAAGCATTCCTCCAAGCAAGACTATTCTCGAGTCAACTGAGCGAACAAGTGATTTTACAGCTCTAGAATCTCGAGAAATATGTGTGATGATCGACATGCTGGCAATAAGTCTGACTGTGCCTTCAGACCGAGTAAGGAAGCTAGTGGGCTGTCGCGCTTTCCAATGATATTTAAAATATCAGCAGGTCACAACACACAGGCATGAGTGAAGATTCACGAGGCAATATGAGAAATGCAGCTGACGTCGGGTAAAAAGTGTGAACAAATAACAATTTAGAATGCATTCCAGCAAGGGCAAGATAATATAGTATCCGAAGAGTGCAAGTAAATTAACATATTTTAACAATCGAACATCTCTCGATGGCAAGCTTGCAAATTTAGTCCCTGCGTAGCGCAAAATGTACAATTTATATGAGTTTTGTGTCTCAAATTTACACAATAGTTACACATACCCAAATCCCAGAATGCGAAACCAGCCGATTGCAGTATTTTGCACGTGGCAATCATTTGCACAGTCCCTGCTGAGCTCATTGTGAAGTAGCCGCTTAGTGAAGTGTATGCAGTCCCCGCTGTGAATCCGACCTCGCCGCCCACCAATTGCCCATTATTGTAGATCTGGCGCAGACAATGTCATTCAGTTAAATAGCAACCAATTGCGATTCATAGAGATTGTCTTTTGAATAATTTAATCTCCAGTCATTGTGCGCAGAATTCTGGACGGACAACATGTGCGACTAGCTCATAATAGTTGTCAATGTATCCGTTTTGCATACACACCGAATATTTGTAATTGTCTTTCGAAGTCGAACATATATAGTACTATTGTATTCGGCCATAAATATTGGTCTCTCAATCGTGAATTGCTCTTCAGCACAAGGTTTCTTACAGCACATTCTTGTGTCAAAAAACGACGTGACAAACATCAGTGTATGTCAAGCGAAGCATTGGGTATACATATAAGATACATGCAGTTTGGGCCAGCAGCTGAGGATAGAATATTCTCCCGAGGACAAAAGCATCGAGCGTGTGGAGATGCTAAGCAACAATGATGACGAAAGGTACCACCGCATACCTCGAATGAGCACAGCCGTATTGCAGAACACTGCGGTGTGCGATGTAACAACTTCAAGGCTTTGACTAAGGGCTTCGTTAGCCAGCCATCACCATTCACTCTCACGCACTCATCGATGACTTGATCAAAGCATTTGTTTATAGATATCTGAAAATGCTTCATACGCTTTCGAGCGCTCTTATCTATCTGTATGAGGATTCAACGATGATTTTGGATGTATGTACACTTGCTTACTCCAACCGTGGTCACCAAGCGGTACAAAATGGCGAGTGAAAGTATCATGTCTCAAATTGAATAGATCTTCGCAAATAGTTAGTCTTTCAAAAGCGATACTAGCACCTACCTTAAGATCAGGAAGATGAAGAACACAGCGGTGCTTGTGCAGCTTCGGTATCATACCGTACGTATGGTCAGTCGTGCTAAGTTGACTAAGGGGAATGAACCCTAGGTACATCAAATTGCTAATCAACCGTGTATCGAAACTTCGGGTATAGCAGAACTCGTATCTGGGGGGGGTCCATATCATTATCATACGAAATTATGGTCAACCAGATTGTGGGTAGGTGTACTTCATAGAGTGCTTCAGCAAATTTTACGCCCACATGAAAATCAGTTCTTACTACGAATAGAGATACAGACAGATACGCACACAAAAAAAAATACCCACCTCAGATAATTAGTGAACTGTTTGTTTGAGACTTTCAATTGAGCAAGAGCTGCAAACAAAACGGGCGAACGCAATGAAGTTGTGTGATATTTTCATACCGGTACGAGTCTGCGCACATGAGCGTCCTGGCCGTATCCAAGTTGCTTTTTTCATCCACCTCATATAAGTAGCCATGTCCACTGACGTGAGTGCGCCGACATTTACCAGAACCTACAGCACCATCACCAACTACGAAATGAACCCAGATGTTATGATAGAGGGGAGAAAGCAAAGGTATGCAGCCGAGAGTGAAATAGCCAAAATGAAGACTAGATCGAAATCTCACAGAGATATACATGGGTAGAGTTCATCACTGCAAGTGTGTATGCCACCATTGGGAAATGTAGCGTATACTTGCATGTGATGCATGATCTACACCAGAAGCGAGTAGGGTGCAATCACGCACGTAGAACGCTCTAAGCGCCCAAACATATGCAGGTACATCATTTGAAATGAGTAAATCTCAGTTTCTAGTGTCTGAAAAACGTCTGGTGACTTATTACATCTTTTGGTGCATACTAGCTCAAAGATCCGTACTTAACCTGACTACCTTCAAGAAATAAACACATGTGCGATCGAATAACAGCAATTAATAATGGTCAATATATTGCCTCCGCTGCACTACTCACACCACAAGACTCCCAGCTATATACACACCTTCGCCGCTATCCCATGGTGATGCGATTTGGTTGCAAGCAGATCTCATATGCTTCAAAAGCATACCTATAGTGGCAGGGATGGCATTGTTTGAGTTACATAAACCAAAATTTAGAGGTTATGCCCCAAATCTTCTAAAAACGCCAATGGCTACATGTTCATAACTAGTTTATGTAAGTATGCGTACTTCTAGCTACGATATACGTTCCGTTATATCATAAGATAAGAAGGACCTGTAGCTACTGATAATCGATAATCGTACAGCTGAGATTTCAGTCTAATTTGAATATGAGCATCTATCCAAAATTACGAGACATCATAGCTTCCGAGTCAATATGGCGAAGTTTGCTTCTTGCTTAGCTGCTACCACAGGAAAGTTTATATCGCGTAGCGCCATAAAACCTGTGATTTACTGTTACACGAATACTTTATGCATGTGATCAAGTACACTGTAACGTTCAAGGCTCAAATTGGGGTACTACTCGCACTACATGTACACTGACTTGGAGATTAGTTTGAGTTTTGATTCGATATCTTATACCAATTCGTGCACACCCAAGCACCTACACGGCATTGATTCACTTCTGAATTAAGCACACAAATATAGGTATAAAAGTTCTAATAGGAATATTTCAGCACTGATCCAAGTTTCCGAGTCTTTGCACACAAATGTGATATAGAGCTAGTACGAGGTTTAGTACGAGGTTTCTCTCGTGTATATGCTAGAGATATACATCGTTATTCTACG
>NW_014040533.1:148668-155953 GCF_001186125.1 Sphaeroforma arctica JP610
CAAGAAGGTTATTCTCAAGTGTCTTTCTAGCTCCTTAATATCCCACTATATCCTACTCATCAAGGGATATGGGCAATACGAAGAACATGACAGGCGTCTACAAAACGTCGGAGTAGGATGCGCTTCTTTTAAGTATATGCATACTACACAAATGCCAAAAACAGCCCAATGTGACGGACGCTCACCGAAACGAGGCTTATATATTTCCGACTTGGCGACAACATAGTTAGTCATGCAACTCATTAAGATGTGATGTTCAATTGAAGCGGGACGCAACACTTTTAAGTAATAGTTCTCATATGCAATGGGGTACACTCCTACCTTATCGCCAGTTGATACCCAATTCACCACAGCTTACGACGTAAAGATTTGCGATCGATGAACAAAAGTGCCCAGAAGTACGCAGTGGCCTATTGTGATGAAGCGATGCATTAGCTGGATCATCATGTAACAGACATCAGTATATCCCTAAAAAGATAAATAACTTGGAACATAGACTACCCCGCAGAGCTGGGATAAGCTGAGCTCAGTAAATACATATGTAGGTGATTTTTACTTATTATTTTTATTCCCCAACACTCCAACAGGGATTCAAGGAAGAACTAAGTGAAATGTAAAATTTCATATGGAGTTTTTATGGTGGAAGTCCATTGGCCTTTGAGGGACTAATTCATATTGATTGGTGAATTTGTAATATTTTGAGATCGGGCGGGTTTCTGAATTTACACGTATATTTATATGGTACACTATACGGTGTTCTTTGGTTTCTTGGTAAAATGGGAAGGATACAGCATTTTTATTATTAATATTTGTCAAATTTGAATTTTGGAGGCTATGTGGTATAATAGACGGACTAGTAAACTCATACCATTGAATACGCATGTGGCATGTTAATATATTCAATGAGATTCGAATTGGATTTAGGCTGGTTATTTAGATCTCGAAGCCTCTATTATCTACCTGAATCGTGGTGCAAAATCAAACCAACTTTTAATTAACTTGTGCTGTTTGAGAATGAGATATCATAATATACTATTCCGATATGGAATAGCAGTTCTGCAGCAATCTCTTTAGATCCTGGGTCTTATTTGCTTGATCGGATATAAATACTCCGTTGCAGTTTTGGACATGAATTTTGACCAAAAAGACAGCTGATAACCTAGAATGACGTTCCCAATAGTTACTGAACACATTCTGGACTATCCTAATTTGTTGAGGCGTTCCCTATCCAATTGAGGATCATATATTTGCCTACAACACGCAAGTCGGTGCAAGGAGTCACCATACGTATTTGCTTTCTGTAGTCATGTGCATGTATAAAAGGGATTTTTGGTATCAAATTCTTGGAAAGCGATCACAATTCGCAATCACGATAAAATTTGTGAGCCTATAGACACCGCGAATTAAGAGTGGACAACAGATGTACGGATATAACAATTAATACAATCGACACACAAGGACTCTAGCAGCGGGCGGCCTTGTTAATATGCGAAAGTATACGACGTAGCTGGCACATGCTGATTGTGATCAATTGGATATGTTGTTCAACGCCAAAGACAGACGAGATCGGTGCCCACTATGAGCAGTAGTAGGCTATGGCCTGCAAGTGCAGGTGCATGCGTTTCACTGGGTCGAACTAATTGATATATTGAAAACGCACACAGCTAAACGTTTTCGACGGTCGCGATGGCTTAGTTAAGGACGATAGTGCTAGCACCAAAATTGTACGCACTTACAGGTGCTAGCTAATACACACTTACAGCCTGTACGTTTTGTAAAATTCTAAACCAATTACGTACGACCACAGCGATCTCGCGTGGTCATGAAAAGTTTAAGCTCTTTCAGGAATTGTAAATATCGAATTCCAGTACTGTCTATTTGAAAACACAGCCTCAAATTTAATCGATGACACCCACATGTGGGATAGACCAGTTGTTGTGCGCGTACGGCATGAATATGGCAACAAATACGGCTGGCATGTTGTGCATATTCCTTTGCATGTGCACATGCGAGCGTGCGTACACTCTCTCGTTAGATGGGCGTAGAAAGCATACATCGTGAATCACCGACTGGGGTCGACCTGGGAATGCTAGTTTGAGTACAAAGTTTTTGACGGCCTCGAATAAATCGTCTGGTGAGATGTAATACACAATGTTGCTATCCACCAACTCGGACCTAGGCCTCTTTAACATCTCGCTGAAGGCTTCGTTCATTCCCAGAATACACCCTGTGATGGAAAAGCGCCAGTGCACACAAAGAGTATGTGGTGTGATGCATATATGTCAGTGATGAATACGAGATGGGCGCAGCAAACAGGTTTTAAATTGACCTCTTAGGGCTAGCGAACGTCATAGCGACTCGTTAACAAGCGCGAGCATACTTTCATGACACTCCACGGAAGTGACCCATTTCAAAGGTCCATACAAATCCATTCGATCTGAAGCTATCAGATTTGCATAAGCACATATTTGATCAGCTATTCCGATCACTGATGAAAAGACAGCACACAATATATGGCGCTGTGCGAGACTCTCCAGTCATGTTTCGAACAAGAATGTCCGGCAGATGGCGCGGATCAAATATAAACTAAAATATGATGCAATACAAGTCTCTACTATGACATACCGGTGCGCCTATATACAATGCCAGGCAACACTATCGAATCCAGGAACACTTCGTGGAATCGGGTCATCCTCACTATAACATCCTCGAAGTACAACATATCCTGAGCAAAATGAACAGAGATGCATCCTGAAGTTGAAAGCGGCGTTTTTCGAAAAGGTGAAATCGATGAATGGAAGATCAAATAAAAAAGGCCTCCGAAATTCTCTTATCTTTTGCCAGAGCTGGCAGATAACCATTCAATGTGCAAAACTTTCGGCACGGAACTCAATTAGCTTTGGTACCGTCAGTGCATGCAAATGATGCCTCGTAAACAAACCTTGTAGTCCATCGGTAACATGGCCTCGAGCTGTTGCTCGTAGATACATTTTGCCATTTCTTCCAGATCATCAATCTATTTAAGACATTAAGAATGAAGACGGTTCATGATAGAAATCAGATAGAGCTGCTAAACTCCGATCGATTGTGTAGAGCGCTCTTTTCACGCCAATCTAAACCACGCAGTGCAGACATATTGTCTACATTTCAAATCATGGCCTGTGAAGTAGAAACATGTCAAATCACTACGACGGACTGCAAATACGCCCAGACGAAGTAGGCGTGACTGTGAAAAATCGCAAGACGATACAGGAACATATATAGGAAACACTCAAGACATCACACTGTGGAAAACTAGTCACCAGCGAGTATAGGACTGATGTATGCGGGAGTCCACGACAGTGGAGCTAAAACACAAGTAACAATTGATTGACACTCAAATCGATCAAAAGGATTCACAATATCTTTATACACGATATCTGATCTCAGTAGTTGCGCATTCTTTGACTTTTTACGGCCTTATAAAAGACCAGCTATTGTAGCTAGCTGATTGTTTATAACGGCATACGCGACAAATATAGATGTGTTCACCAATTCGTGTACAAAAGAATTGCGACACATTCTAGTTTGGAAACCGTTAATTGAAATGCATAACTATCAACTACGATATACCGCTATGCTTCAATTACAATGGACTCGCACATTCGCATGACCATTTGCACCACACACATATATCATACCACGCAAGAATGTTCACATATACAAATAAATCTTCGATAGCGTATACTTGGCAATTCTGGAGTGGCGAGGTCGACTCTTGCGACACGGACGTATACATGTACAGAACAAATACACATACCATTTCATCCGACATGAATTTCGCCAGGTACAGTCTGAGTTCCTTGGAATGACTCCAGTAGTCAAAAATGTATGGCTTCTTGTCGTTTGGCTTTTTCTTATCCTTGCCCTTAACGGAACCGCTTGGTGTTCTATTGGCTGTTTTCTTCTTGGGGACGGCATCGGTGGGCGGGGCGGATTGTGCTTTCGAGGCGGCAAGACTATTCGCTTCATATACCTTCCAGCTCAACTGTGTCTAGATTTGAATAGAACGAAAATGCGCAAATCAATGATATGCGACCTCTCAATCGAGTATACCCATACAGAGATCGTCAACTGCACAGTGCACTGGTGACATGCACAGTTGGCGTAACAAATTGTCAGATTTGAGCGATTTCACAAAACGTAAATATGGTAGGCAAAAATTAACACAAGTGCCCAAATACGAGCTACAGGTCAGGTATCCACAAGCACTAGGGACCTGGAATCGCCACTAGGTTGAGTGAACAGCCAAAGACACCAGGGATATGTTTACAATATTCGTATAAGCAATCCAAAACCTGGGAAATCTTGACACGTAACCACAGGGTCGTGACCCAAAAACAGCATCTGATAGTAAGACCAACAGACTAATACGCTACTAAAAATTTGAACAACTTTTGAATAGCCTGTCGATTACCTTCTGAGCCTGCGTTTCCTTGGGTGCGGCGGAGACTGATCGCGGGCTCGCTAGCGAGCGTCGGATTACGTCAGAAATCGGCGGCTGAACAGACGGCGAAGATTCAGACATCGCCTGGTGACCAGTATACAACCCATGAGGGCTGTCAAGTTGAGATGTTTGTAATCCACCCAACGAACTATGATGCTGTGCAGATATGTGATCAATAAGAAGCCATTGGCACTAGAAGTATATGGGAGGGCGATGGATTCCGTCGCTACCAGGTGTATCTGTGGGCTTGTGCCGTGTGACGATCCCCAGAAAGTCGGGTGTGCATGTTTAGGAAAACTTCCCATCGAACCACCAAATGACGCACTCTGAAGGAACAGTTCTAAAGCCGACATATGCAAATAGAAATTTATAAACGCACTACCAATTGTCAATTCCATAATGTCCGTATACGTTCTACCGTTCATGCACACCGCACATTGGCGCTCATACATTGGTCAATACAAATTCTTCATTGTTTGTAAGCACATGTTGCTGATGACGCATACTGACACTTGCATTTACACTTACCCACCGTCACTCCTACAGGTCCTCAAATATTAAGGCTCACACATATTCTAAGACGACAAGCACAATAAGACTAGTTGGGCAACTCCCATCGACATATCGGCATAAAGCCGTACAATATGTGCAATCAATGGTAGTCTAAGGCATACGCTCGCGCACCATGTCGTATTCACCGTTACTTACCAAATTGTTGTTTGTGTTCGACGACATATTGTCAAATCCGGTGCTAGCATGTGTATTCTGAGGCATACTTGCCAAGCCCGATGCATTGCGCGTACCCGGACTTTTGAGATCTAGGGAGTATCCCTGAGATGGCTGCTGCTGTAGAGTATCAAAGAGTCCCGAATTTTGCCGTAGATTCTGTGACCGATAACGAGAAGTGTTAATGAGTTGATTCTAAGTTGCAGCTTTTATCAGGCCCCATAACTATGGTGTGCAATCTCATACAATGATAGGTAAGTCATCAAAATACGGTGAAGCTGAATCGAACTGCGTATCGCTGTCTCAAGAATTAGTGGTGACATACATTCGGGCAGTTGATACATTCAAATAAAAAAGAGCAGAAAAAATATCGGAAGAGTATGCTATAGACTGACATACGTTCTGGTTTTGGAGAAATTGGTTCTGATTCATCCAGGCCTGCTCTGTCTGCTGGTGTAGTTGCTGAAACTGCTGCTGGCTCTGATCTATAGAAGGGTGATGACCGAAATATGCCCCCAAACCATTGTTATTATTATTATTATTCTTGTTGCTTATACTATTGTGATGATTGGTGTTGTTGCTGTTGTTGTTCGTGCCGCTATGTCGATCGTGGCTGAAGTTACGGTTGATTAATGGTGGCCCCCCTAACAGCTGCAGCAGTTCGTTGTCAGTCATCGACGGCTGATGTTGCCGTGGCAATCCCGACAGAGCGGGTGGCGGCTGTACAGATATATACAATCGATATCGAGAAGAGCACAAATGCACAAATATAAATATTTGAGCGTATTAGATAATTCTTGCAGCGGCTAAGTATAATTAAAAAAATGAACTGAGCAAGCGGAATCTATTCCTCAGCAGCTAATAGCTCTCGGCATCATATCTGCATGCTATTTTAACTGATCACGAGAGTTCGCCAAACCATAATGTATTAAAACAAAAGGCACATAATACATATAATCTCATCCAGCCCAAATGACATCTCTGGGTGAACTAGAGTGTAATTTTGACTTGATCACGCAAGTTCACCACACTACAATGTATTGAAACAATAGGCGCATACTATATACTATCTCGTTCAGCATAGATCAGGTCCACAATGAAGTTTGAAATCTACACTCTGAATGCACAACCATACAGATTAATCTGCCTTCGATTGATATATAAAAATGGATATACTGATGAATAGTTTCACAAGGAAAACTACCAATAAACATCTACAATTACATATAAATATACCACATGCATCATACATACACGCACACACACACACACATGCATAATATATATATATATATATACATATGTAAATACATATATATTATAAATATGCACACACACACACACACACACAATACATATGTATATATATAGATAGATAGAGTTAGGTATTTATAAATAATATATACAGATGTATGGATCCGGAGAACATATAGATATAGGCATATATACATATATATATACATGAATAAATATACATCTATATAAATATACATTTATAAATATATAAAGACAAACACTTACACACAAACATATATATATATATATATATATGACACACAGAGACGCGCACGCAAAAACACACACACACACGCATATACATACATACATACATATACATACAAACATATATGTAGGTGTGTGTATGCGTGTGTTCACAGGCACATATATATATGATTATGTGTGTTTATACATTGATTTTCGTTACTTTATCTTATACGTATCAATACACATACTTGTACGCACAAAAATAGACACACACGTACCCGCACAAATACACGCGTATACACACACACACACACACATATATATATACACACACACATACACACACATATATATATGTAAATAACATGGGTACGTCTCTCTCTCTCTCTCTCTTTCACACACACACACACACATATATATATATAAATAAAACAAGCACACACATATATATTAATATATAGATACATACATATATAGATACATACATACATATATATGTATAAAGCATACACACACTCACGCACACACACATATATATAAATATATATATAGTACATACATACACACACACACACACACACATATATA
>NW_014040533.1:174592-180874 GCF_001186125.1 Sphaeroforma arctica JP610
TATATACACATGTATATGTATTTATGTATATATGTATATATGTGTGTGAAGGGCAATCTCGACGAAATTTACGTATACTAAATATTTGACGTTTATGCCGACGCAAAAGATTGTATATGTCATCAAATGACGTGTCCAAGGTGCAAGTAGGCATGGAAGGCCGTACACCTAAATGATCCGATATTAAGTTAATAAATCGCATCTTAATTATGTACAGTATTGTCAAGGAATGTGGACTTAGCCAAATAGTCGCGGACACTTTGGGATGGTGAGCTCATTGTAATGCATTCGCAGATGAAAGTCCAGAGACGCCGCGCACTTTGCGGTGGTAGTGATCTCTTACAGAACCAACTGTGCCAAGTGACTCTTGTGCCCCATTCATCCCTGCAGATACGATCTACTGTGTATTGAAGGTCTAGTGCGTGGCATCCGAATCTTCGAGCGCAACATCGAGCCGCCCAGGTACGTGTCCTCCCCTGCGACACAGAAAATCATTGTGGAGAAAGAGACCCAGCAGATACGTCCGTACGTGGTGGGCGCGGTCTTGCGCAATGTCACATTTAACGAGGACTCGTACGCGAGCTTCATCGATCTCCAGGATAAACTACACATGAATATTTGCCGTAAACGTACGCTTGCCTCAATTGGTACACACGATTTGGATACCATCAAGGGTCCCTTCTACTACAGAGTAAGTGTGTTAGTGTTAGCTTCTTGTCCAATCTCGCACGTAGTGCACTGCTGCATTTCTCTGTGGCGCCATTGTGAGCTATGCTTGGTATCTTTGTGATCCATGCTTGGTACCATTGTGACCTATGCTTAGTACTATTGTGACCTATGCTTGGTACCATTGTGACCTATGCTTGGTACTATTGTGGCCTATGCTTGGTGCTATTGTGACCTATACTTAGTACTATTGTGACCTATGCTTGGTACCATTGTGACCTATGCTTGGTACCATTGTGACCTGTGCTTGGTGCCATTGTGACCTATGCCTATGCCTGGTGCTATTGTGACCTATGCTTGGTACTATTGCGACCTATGCTTGGTGCTATTGTGACCTATGCTTGGTGCTATTGTGACCTATGCTTGGTGCCATAGTGACCTATGCCTATACTTGGTACCTTTGTGACCTATGCTTAGTACTATTGTGACCTATCCTTGGTACAATTGTGACCTTTGCTTGGTACCATTGTGACCTATGCTTGGTGCCATAGTCACCTATGCTTGGTACCATTGTGACCTATGCTTGGTGCTATTGTGATCTATGCTTGGTGCCATTGTGTCCTATGCGTGTACTGTTCTCTGTGTAGGCCATACTCACGTTCCTGTGCATGTGTCATGTTGTCCCCCTAGAGCTTCGTACATAGTCGGGATTTCTCGCGCGTGCTTCTGTACTTGGCCATTCTGCGTCTCATAGTCAAATGTTCCTTTACTTGATAAACAGGCTCAAGCGCCCAAGGATATCAAGTTCAAAGCACTCAAACAAACTGAGGAAACCACCGCCGACGAACTTATGGAGAAGTACCGAACTGACCAACAACTGAAGCACTTTCTGCACATCATTGAGGACAGCCCTGTGTACCCAGTGGTGTACGACAGTCAAGACATCGTATGCTCCTTGCCCCCTATTATAAACAGCGAATATTCCAAGATCACCTTGGAGACTAGGTATGTATTATGTTGCGAACGATCAATTGTGTACCGAGTGGTGTATGTGAATGAGATTCACCTTCAATCGTTGATATATGCGATAGACATTGTCTACGCTGATCACACTTTGGCTATACCGATACCATTTCGCTTGTACTGCACTTTACAAAGTGAATACAAAAAAAGTCATATACGTTCTATCTTTGACGTTTACGTACGGAATATACGCTGTTTAAGGTATCATTTTTTTTCGCTAGTGATGCAATTTTAAGCGATTTTAAATATTTGTTCCATCCCTATGTCACCTTTTTCTTCGAGAATAATCCATATTGCTTTTGCTCGGCACTCTGGTTGATTGCGACGTGTGATACTATACTAGCGGATTGCGAAGCTAATCATACTCATGGGCAGATAACCCTGAATCGGCTCAAGGGGAGTTTTGATATAAAGTGGCAGCGTACTCGCCTTTCACTTTTAAATGGGGGATTATTATAAACTTCTAATGGCAGCAGATGTATAGTTAAGCTGGACATGGTCGGTGACACCTGTTTGACCAACAAGACTCGCATTTATTCGGACAGGAATGTCTTCATCGAATGCACGGCCACTGACCGGAGCAAGGCCAACACCGTGGTGGACCAGATCGTATCCATGTTCTCTGAGTATTGCGATACGCCCTTCACATACGAGCAGGTGGGTTCGTTATCTACAAATAATTGAAGATCAGATGTGTTCAGGCAATTGGTTTGTTGTAGGCGCACTGATGACGTGCGGCTGTAGGGTGTTGGACAAGGGGTGCACCAGGATTGAATTAGGATTGAGTAATCTGTGGTAGCTTTTGGACGTACTCGTTACTGATTGTGATCGAAGTTGTCTTCATACTTTGGATCTTCAATTTGTTCAGTGTGGTTGCACGGTATCACAATTGAGTACTCAAAATGTGATAACATGCTGCGCCAGTTCAGTACTCATATATGGTACAGTATATGCGCAAAAACACACTCCAATAGTAGAAAACTCACCAAATTTAGTTGCTAACGTTGTACAGGTTGATATCGAATACCCTGACGGCACAACGGAAATCACGCCAAAGATGGAGTATCGTCTGGAGAAGGTGCCTGTTGCCTACTTAAATAAGGTAAGTGGTGTGTACTCGCATGTGGTGACGTGTTCTTTATTACCGATGGAGATAATATCGACAGACCTAACCTTTATGTGAGTGTCGTTCCTGAATATCTGTATTGCTTTTTATGCGACTATATCATATATATCACGCACACTGGTCAAATACAAGTGCTTATAAGTTTCTCATAAGAACATCAGATGTATTCTAGTGCATCTGTTTGTGTGTGGTTGAGTGTAGGTCGGTAGCACTCTCGGATGGCACACGTCCTGCCAATGCCAAATACTGATGCACACATTCTTGGTGCATATGGCTATAAAGTCTATCTATAGATATGTCGATTGCCTCAGGGCAGCACATCAATATACATTCACACGGACGGTGCCTGTTCATTCAGTGATGCGCTTGCACCTGGAATAACGTGCGAATTCGCGTAGAGCGGCTGCTATGCGCTCGAACACCCGTACTTCTATCAAACCAGATGTATTATTTGGCTATATGCACAAGCATCGCGATCTAGATTCCAGTCACGCACACCTTCACGCTCGTGCGAATATCCGTAGAAGCTTACGAACCGAAATAATGATCATACCACCTCATATCCTAGACCAGCACACTCATCTATAGATGAGATTCGTACGAAATCGTATATTTCAGAGATTTAGGCTTGTGTGGTAATTAGCGTCATCCGCACGGCCCGTACTAGAGCACCACCACAAGCTCCCATAAAAGTAATTCTGTGTGCAAGGCCAAATTTGTCTATTTATCCTGGATTGTCTGTACTCGTTTATAGAGAGTTGGCATTGAAGAAACGGCCGAGAGTATCGCCGCCATGCTGGACAAGATGTGCATCCCATCCACAGCCACAGATGCGGAGACCATTGAGGTCGAGGTGCCACCCACGCGCGCGGATATTCTGCACGCTTGTGATATTATGGAGGATGTTGGAATCGCATACGGGTAGGTCCAGATAAGTTGAGTACTTGACCATATGTTGGAGGCGAGACTGCGTACAAAATCTTTATGTATTATATACAAGTGAACATATGTATATGATGTGCTAATTGTGATTGTATAGAGATATTCGTATAGTTGGCGAGAACATGTTTTTTCACTATCCTCGAACTGCAGATTGTTTAGGCTTCTACTGCTAACTCAATACTACTTTCACTCGCCTTCATACCAGATACGACAACATCAAGATGACCATTCCCGACTTCCAAACCGTTGCCGTACCAAATCCCTTAAATAAACTTACTGATCTGCTGAGAAACGAACTAGCTCAGTGTGGCTTCACAGGTATGCGAGCTTTCTTTCTTATCAGTGCAATTAATCGCCTGTGTACCTGTGAGTTTATATATTAGTGTTTGGGGGGGGGGGTTCACTCGTACCTAATATGTTTTAACTCCGTTCGTAAGCATTCTTGTATACACGGGGTAACCATTTCGAGTGCACATGGAGATACAAACGTTGAAATATGTTTATTGTGTGGTTGTAAAGATTTATGTCACGGTGAGAGTACATAAGCACGTATTAGGATGGTGTTATTAGTCTGATGAATGCATGCGTTTTTTTGTTTGCCGAACCAGCAGTCGCGTTTGATCGTGACAGCCTATTTTCGACATAATCAAATCTTTTAAATGTGATTAATTCATACATATGTGCGCATGTACGTCTGACCATCGTTTTTAATCTATCCCCCTTTCGCCCCTTCGTTTACACCCAACTCATAGAGGCTCTAACCTTTGCGCTGTGTTCGCTGGATGAGAGCTTCAAGTTCATGCGCCAACCACAGAGCAAGAAGGCTGTGACTATCTCAAACCCTGCCACATTCGAGTTCCAGATGGCGCGCCTGGACCTTGCGCCGGGGATTCTTAAGACCATTGCGAGCAACCGATCTGTCCCCATTCCCTTGAAGGTGCGTATGTTACGGTGTCACCCTACTGTTGCTGGCTCCCGCGAGTGTGTGACAGTAGTGATGTATGTGTTGGATATGCGATGTGTAGTACGCGAGTCTCATCGGTTGCATCTTGTTACAAAGCGAATCTGTTGGTAAATGACGCTCAAAGTCTAAGAGGCCAACACGATTCAACATCACGAAACAGTGGACGTGCATCAGTCTGTGCCATCCCCATCCACATAGGCGAATATGTATCGACAACATATACCTGACATTCCAATGTGATCTTCTCCCACCATACTTGCATCTGCATACGTGCCGATATTTATATTAGATCTTCGAAGTGTCGGACGTGGTTATGCAATGCGAAACAAGTGACACCGGGTGCAAGAACGAGCGTCGGCTGTGCGCGGCTTACTACGGCCAGACATCTGGCATGGAGGTCATCCATGGCCTCATTGACCGCATATTCCAAGTGCTGAGTGTGGAGTACGACGCCGCTGAGGGCTACAGCTACGAATCCGTAGATCGTATGTTGTACTGCTATGTGGCGTTGTAGTTCTGGAGTTTGGTAGTTTTGAATGGACTTGTGATCGTGATCGTGTACCGTAGCCTATGAAGTTGTGGTTCTGTGTCTCTACATCATTCAACCCCTGAATCATTGTCAGTCCGCTTCAATGAATGTCGCAAATCGCCTATTTACATCGCCAGAACCAAGCACTTACGCCTCTCAAAAGTTACCTGGCGCAATTGCATTCCTTGTGCGTTCGTCGTACCATCTTCGCATCATAAAGAAATTTCATGCATGCAATTCTACTGAATAGACACGGAACGCGGGAAACCCACGAAATTAGTTTGAAAAACCATAGGTGTGATTTTATGCCTACCCAGCTCGACACAGACATAGATTTGAATTTGACTTTTGGAGTGTGTTAATGTCTTTAAATGGAAGCACTAGATGGCACGATCTAACAGTAGCTGATGATAGCGAAATGATCGAATAGGTAAGTGCTTTAACTGTCATTTACGCAACCGATCATGATATACGGAGAATCCAACAAGTCACTCATCAGACAATAGCGAATGAGTACAGCCTGTAAGTCATTGCGAATTGGCAATGTATAGTTTGAAAGTTTTAACTGATTCAGCTTCGCTTGTGCCTGTCGTCGAACACACATACATTCATGGTCTTTGCGTCTACGATGCTCGCCGCTTTGATCGTATCATTGAGTCATTTCTGAGTGGTGACACGTGCAGACTACAATGGAATTGTGCCACCTTAAAAATGGGAGCGTGCACACTTGCCACATCAAGCCAGCGCAATCTATAGATACCAACCAAGCATTCAGCAACGCTTCTAAGAAATCACAATACCTGAAAATCAACTTCGATTTTCTGGTTGGGGATTGAAAATTGGTTCTGACCCAATCTATCGTGGACATTTGTTGAGTGCCGTGCGTGTGTATATCACTACCACAATACACATGTCCACTAAACGCACATAAACGAAATGTTTGTCTTATCAACAATTTAGTGCAATCAAATTTTCGTGTACGCACTTTCGAAAGGCAGACCCTATTTACAATATAAAATCCCTAAAACCCTA
>NW_014040533.1:180894-197031 GCF_001186125.1 Sphaeroforma arctica JP610
TCTCTAAATCCCTAAAACTCTTCAATACACAGATCCTATTTACAATATAAAATCCCTAAAACCCTGAAACTCTTCAATACACAGATCCTATTTACAATATAAAATCCCTAAAACCCTGAAACTCTTCAATACACAGATCCTATTTACAATATTAAATCCCTAAAACCCTGAAACCCTTCAATACACAGACCCTATGTTCCTGGCTGGCCGCAGTGGATCTGTGCTATTCAAGGGCAAGGTTGTGGGCCAGTTCGGAGTAGTACACCCCGAAGTACTGGGCAGTTTCGAACTGAAGATGCCCACTTCCTTGGTTGAGATCAATGCGGAGATTTTCCTATAATAAATAATTCATTGAGCCTTCTTGACGATGAACATGTACATAAACATACTTTGACCAATACTTGATGATTTTAGCGTGTGTGTGCACTGTATATCATTTTTGCCATTTGCTTGTATTGGTTCCTTGATAGTATAAATGTCAAATTGAAAGTAATAAGAATTTGCAGCTATCGCACATGCACTATCCGCATGTCTGCGCGCGAGCATAACAGACACTGGGGAGGCACTGATGATACTAGCCTTCTGGCATCCTCATGCTATTAGTATATAGCTATATACATTCTTGTATATACATATTATTATATTATTATGTTACGATATTATATTATTATATTACTATATTATATTAATATTCTATTATATAGTATTACTACTACTATTATTATTATTATTATTATTGTTATTATTACTATTGTATTATATTATATTATCGTTATTATTATTGTTATTCTTTCTATTATTATTATTATATTGTGAGATAGAAGCTAGTTAGAGAAACAATTCTTTTAATAGTAGTATTATTATAAGTTAGTGAAAGACTAGAGCAGGATTCTGGGCCCAGATATATATATGATACTGTGTCAGTGTAAATATTAGGTTCACATCACTTCAATTTGGATATATATATCTACACAAAGGTTATCACTTACAAACCTGCCATTGAACTCTTATTTGCGTACACGCGTACACCTACGTTTGTTCAGGCGGCAAGGCAATGTGTATATATGTTCATAGGACGTGTCTGTGATTGAAGTAATTGCATTACGCATTTAGCATACGTCCACGTTTGTTATATGCAATTGTATGCACACACGAATTCTCGCCATTTACCTGATGCAAATATCGAGCATATCCGTGCAACTAACCCACTTGAATAGCAGATATCTGCAACCATAGTTTGTAAAGGGGTCTGAGTCACGACAAGAACGTCAAGCACATCAAGGGGGGTATTTTTTTTGTTGATATTTTATAATATTGATTATTAAGTACAAATTGAGTCTTGAACAGACGCTACCTAACCCTATCCCTAAACGTAATCGGCGTAGATGTCATTGGTCATCTCAACCAAATCTCCCTCGTAAACGGGGTTGGTCTGCAAGTTCTGGCCCAAGATATCCGCACTATCCATGGCACCCACAGCCTCACTGCCACCGCGGCTGTACCACATGGCAGCGCCAGCTGCTGCAAGCACAGCAGCCGCACCCACAGCCGCACCGGCAATTATAGGTGTGTTGTTACCTCCGGGGACTTCCTCACAGGGACATTCGCACATCTCATTCGTGTACGCACATGTACTTGCCTCGTCAGCATCTGCACGCGTGAAGCTCGTGGGAGCCATACCGTTTGCATCACAGGTCTGTATACCCTTGCGCTGGCACATATCCACACAGTACGGCTTGGAGTTCTCTGCACCTTGCTCGCCGGAGACGATGTTACTCACGGGCGCGTTCACCGGCTTCTGGTCAGCCACATTCATACACTGTGTGCCTGTCACCTCGTCTGTGGTACAGCTCGAGACCTCAGTCCACTCGGCCCAGCTAGGCATGCACGCACACGCCTCATTGACACACACTCCGCCAGACGTATCGGTCAGGACAGCCTCATCATTGGTGTGACAATCGTCGTCAGCAATGTATGCGCGAGTGCGGGTTTGAACGCCACTCGTGCCACAGGCAGATTCTGAGCACACCCAACTGGACCATTCCTGCAACACGCACTCACACAGCTCGTTGCTGCAGCTTTCGCCATCACTGGTTTGCAAGGTGGCTTTCTCGAGGACCATGCACTCGCCATCCTCGATGTGCTCACGTGTTCTGGTCTCATGGCCGGTCTGACCGCAACCGTCCGTCGCTGTGATGCTACACGTCCACTCACTCCATGAGGTGATCTCACAGCACCTGGGCCCATAGCACAACCCGCCAGTCTGCGTCTCCACGCCGCTCTCATCGGCATCCACACTCGCTGGCAAGTCACACTGCGTCAGATCAAACGTACGCGTACGCCATGTGACACCCCTGGAGCCACACGTGTTCATATCTGCATCACAGAACCACTCCGTCCAGGTATCGGGCTCGCACGTACACGCCTCGGTCTCGCAGCTGCCCACCTCCTTGTGCAAAGCTGCATCCTTCGTCTGGCAGTGCTCGTTGGTGATGTAGCCACGTGTGGAGCGCATCACACCTTCAGAGGAACAGGCGGTCGTGTCACATACAGGCTGAGACCACTCAGTAAGCTCACACTCGCACAGTTCGGTGTAGCACGAACCGTCAGACTCTTCCAGCGAGATGTTGTCGCCCTTTACCATGCACGCACTGCTTGTGATGTAGTCTCGGCTTCGGATGTGTGTGCCTTCCATTCCACAGCCATCCTTGTTGGTATCCATGCTACACACCCACTCAGTCCACTGGCCCACTGGGCAGCACTCTTTAGCGTGGCACTTGCTTCCCTGCTGTATCTCGATACCCTCTGCATCGCTCACAACATCCTCAGACATCTCGCACGCCTCCAAATCATATGTACGGTATCTCCAGGTCGAGCCAGTTGCACCGCACGTTGCTTCATCGGCATCGCAAACCCAGCTAGTCCAGGACGAAGGCTCGCACACACATGGCACAGTCGTGCACTTGCCGTCTTCACGGTACAGCTCAGCGTCCATGGTCTGACAATCGTCCTCCACAAGGTAAGCACGTGTGGAGTAGCTCACACTCTCAGACGAGCAAGCCTCTTCACTGCACTCGTACGCACTCCATTCCGAAAGCTCACACTCGCACAGATCGGTTTGGCACGCTTCGTTGTCGGTGTGGTACAGGTCAGTGTCGTCTCCTTCTGCCACACAGCTGTCCACAAGTATGTGATCTCGTGTACGTTCCAGACGTCCGCTGAGGCCACAACCGTTCTTCTGAGTACTCAAGGAGCAGCTCCATGTCGACCATTGGTTGGTGCTGCAGCATACAGGGCCCTCGCACGAGGCACCGGATTGCATCTCAATGCCTTGTTCGTTGGTGACGATCTCGACTGGAAGTTGACAGCCTTCAAGATCAAACTTGCGGCGCCGAGTATTTAAACCCGTGTTTCCACAGGTTTCAGTGTCCACGTCACAAGCCCATGGGCTCCATGCACTTGGCTTACATGCACACACAGGCGTAGTGCACGAGTCTTGTTCGCGGTGAAGCTCTGCATCACGTGTCTCGCAGTCGGCGTCGGTGATGTACCCTCGTGTGCTCACCTGCACACCCTCCGACGAGCACGCAGTCACGCTACAAGTCCACTCGGTCCACTGCGTCAGCGGGCATTCGCACGTGTCTGTGAAGCACGCTTCGTTATCTGTGTTGCGCAGCGTGGCGTCGGAGCCTTCTGTGGTGCACTTGCTCGTCTCCACAAACGTCCGCTCACGAACGTAGTGGCCCTCGCGGTTGCAGCCATCGTTGGCGGTAGACACACTGCATTCCCAGTCACTCCAAGTGCTTGTTGCGCAGCACGGCTTAGCGTTGCAGGGGGTAGCACTCATCTGCTTCTCCACACCCGCAGCGTCCACAGCCACCGTGTCAGGCACAACACAGTCGTCGTTCATGGCGAAGTGACGTTCACGCCAGTTGTTGCCGATGGCGTTGCACTGGTGCTCATCCACATCACACTGCCACTCACTCCAGTGCGTGGGCTCGCACTCACACACCTCCGTCTGGCACACCCCATCGACACGTCGCGTTTCAGCATCCTTCGTCTGGCAGTCACTGGCGGTGATATAGCCACGGGTAGCAACCCATTCACCCTGAGACGAGCACGCTTCTTCTGTGCATGTGTACTCGGTCCACTGCGTCATCTCACACTCACACAGCTCAGTCGAACACTCGTCGTCTCCGTTGCTCACCAGCACAGTGTTAGCACCGGCAATTGAGCACTCGTCTGTGGTCAAGTACGCACGCTCTCGGATGTAATGCCCCGTGAGCCCACAGCCATCAGCATCGCCAACAGTGCACGTCCAGCCACTCCACGGACTCGCATCACAGCACACAGGTCCATGGCACGCCTCACCCACGCGTGTCTCAGTGCCATCGGCGTCAGTCACGATACCCTCAGGCACGTCACAGTCGGTGGTGTCAAACTTGCGGGTCTGTATGTAGTTACCCTGCGAGCCACAGATGTCCATGTCCGCGTTGCACACTTTCTCGGTCCACTTGGAAGGCACACAGGCGCATACATCTGTCTTGCACACCTCGCCTGTGCGCACCATTTCTGCACCCATTGTGCGGCAGTTAGGACCGCTCACATAGCCTCTGGTCGATGTCATGACACCCTCTGAGCTGCACACTGTCTCTGAGCAGACATACTCACTCCAACTGGTCAAGGGACATTCACACTTGTCCGTGTGGCACGCTACGTTGTTCGTATTGAAGAGGTCGGTATCAGCGCCGCTGGTGATGCACTTGCCGTCCTCAACGAAGGCGCGGGTGCGCACATACTCTCCAGTCAAGCCGCACCCCTGTGCTTCGCTCACAGAGCACGCCCAGTTGGTCCATGCGCTGGTATCACAGCACGCGGGAGCATAGCAGTCTTCCTCATGGGTCTGTGTCTCAACACCCGTCTCGCTCACTACCAGGTCTGCAGGCAGCTCACATTCACTCACAACGTACTGGCGGTAGCGCTTGTTCTTGCCGCGGGAGCCACACTTATTCACATCAGCATCGCATTGCCACTTGCTCCAGTTGGTGGGCTTGCATACACACTCTTCTGTGCTGCAAGGACCATCCTCTCTGCGCGTCTCTACGTCCATTGCCTGACAATTGGGGCCAGAGATGTAGCCTCGAGTTGAATACATCACTCCGTCAGTACTGCACGCAGTAGCCGAGCATGCATAGTCACTCCAGGGTGTCATAGGACACTCGCATTTGTCCGTGTGGCATGCTTCATCCTCTGTGTTGCGCAGGTCGACCATCGCACCGGCCGTGGAGCACGTGTCCGTCTCGATGAAGGCTCGTTCACGGATAAGCTTGCCCTCAACGCCACACCCATCCATGTGTGTGTTCACACTGCACACAAACTCAGACCACTCAGAAGTACCGCAGCACTCGGTAGCGCGGCAGCTCGTGCCTATCTGTACCTCTACACGGTCGTCATCAACAATTATATCCTCGGGTAGTACACACTCTTCGCCATTATAGGCACGCTGTCTGACATTCTTACACACAGAGCCACAGACAGCCTCGTTGGCTGAGCGAGTCCACTGAGTCCACTCGCTGGGTGCACATACGCATACCTCCGTCTTACACTCGCCGTCGGTTCGGTACGTTTCCGCATCCTTGCTCTGGCAGTGTGGGCCAGTCATGTAGCCTCTGGTGGCGTAGGTGACACCAGTTGAGCTACAGGCACTCTCGGAGCACTTCCATTCGGTCCAGCTGGTCATGGCACACTCGCACAATTCCGTGTGACAGGCTACGTTCTCCGTATTGTGCAAGTCGGTGTCGTCTCCGGCCGTTGTGCACGCATCGTTTACGATATAGGCACGGTCTCGCACGTACTCACCAGAGACACTGCACCCATCCAGCTCGCCCACACTGCAAGTCCAGTCTGACCATTGGATCACGTCACAGCACTTCTTGGCGGTGCATGCAGAGCCTGTCTGTACTTCGAAGCCGTCCTCGTCAAGTACTATATCTGTGGGCAGTATACAGTCCTCGGTCTCGAACTTGCGCTGGCGATATGTGGCGCCTACGGAAGAACAGAAGGCGTCATCCGCATCGCAATGCCACTCTGTCCACATGGAATTTTTGCACTCACACGCCTCTGTTGTGCAGACGCCATCCTCTCTGTATGTCGCAGCGTCCTTGGTTTGGCATTTGTCAGTGGCCATGTACCCTCGAGTGGAGAACAGCACACCCTCTGAGCTGCACGACGTCTCCGTGCACTTAAAGTCGGTCCACGGAGTGAGTTCGCATTCACACTTATCCGTGCTACACGGTTCGTTGTCAGTGTGGCGAAGGTCGACATGCGCCCCAGCAATGGTGCACTCATCATTGTGCACAAACGTACGGGTTCGTACCAGCTTGCCGGTCAAACCACAGCCATCTGCATCCCTGACAGTGCACATGTACTCGGACCAGCTAGTGGTCTCGCAGCAGGGCTTAGCGCCACACTTGTCACCCTGCTGCCTCTCCACGCCAGCCTCGTCCACAATGATGTTCGCGGGCAGCACACAGTCCTCAATGGCAAAGGTGCGTTCTCTCCATGTGTGGCCCACAGAGCCGCACACATCCATGTTGCTATCGCACACCCAGGCACTCCAACCGCTTGGCGAACACACACACGCCTCAGTCTCGCAGCTTCCTTCGATTCTGTACGTCTCCGCATCCATAACCTGGCATGTCGGCCCAGCTATGTAGCCACGTGTGGCGTACATCACACCCGTGGAACCACACGCCGTCTCACTGCACTTCAGTTTAGTCCACTCAGTCAATGGACACTGACACAGATCTGTGGAACAGTCCATGTTGTCTGTGTTCATCAGCTCAATATCCGCGCCAGCGGTAGAGCAACGCCCGTCCTCGATGAAAGTTCGGGTGCGCTGCAGTTTACCCGCGACACCGCAGCCGTCGGTTTGGATATTTACAGTACACACAAACTCAGACCATGGAGAGGTGACGCAGCACTCAGCCCCATGGCACACCTCACCTCGCTGTGTCTCTACACCTGATGCGTCTGTGGCGATAGTGGCTGGCAGCACACAGTCGTCCAGATCATAGGCTCGTTGACGCCAGTTATAGCCAGACGAACCGCACCTCTCCGTATCAGCATCACATACCCAGCTACTCCATTGGGATGGTGTGCACACACATGCTTCCGTTTTGCACACACCCCCGGTCTTAGACGTCTCGGCATCCTTGGTTTGACAATTGGGTCCCGTTACGTAGCCACGTGTGGCAACCAATACGCCCTCGGAAGAGCACACTGACTCAGAACATTCGAAATCAGTCCACGCCGTTAACGGACACTCGCACAGGTCGTTGTTGCACGGCACATTCTCAGTGTTGCGTAGGCCGTCTTCTGCACCGACAATAGAGCAACCGTCCGTCTCGACAAAGGCCCTGTCGCGCACATACTTGCCTATGAGTCCACACATCTCCTCGGTCTCTACGGTGCAGTACCACTCACTCCAGGTGCTCGTGGCGCAGCACTTCTTGCCGTAGCATGGCACACCGCTCGTTTGAATCTCAAAGCCGTCGGCGTCGATGACGATGTTGGCGGGAAGCGCGCAGCGGTCAGTGTCAAACTTACGCTGGCGCCAGTTCTTACCAACCAATCCACAACCGTCACTATCCAGATCGCATAGCCACTCAGACCAAGCAGAAGAATGGCATACGCACGCACTTGTTTGGCATACCCCAGCGGTCTTGTACGTCTCTGCGTTCATAGTCTGGCAGCTAGGCTTAACCTCGTATCCCCGTGTGGCAAACATCACCCCCTCAGTACTGCAGGCAGTTTCTGAGCATGACCACGTGGTCCATGGCGTTAGATTGCACTCGCACTTGTCTGTGTGACACGCGACATTCTCTGTGTTGAACAGATCGCTATCGGCTCCTGCAGTGGTACACTTGTCGTTCTTGAGGTACTCTCGGTTCCTCACCAGCTTGCCCGTGGCTCCACATCCATCGGTCTGTAGGTCAACAGTGCACACGTAGTCAGACCATGGGGAGGTCTGGCAACACTCTGTTGCCGCACATAGACCACCCATCTGAGTCTCTACTCCGGCATCATCCATGACGATAGTATCGGGTACCACACACTCATTGACATCGTATGCACGGTGGCGCCAGTTGTGTCCTGGGCTGCCACAGATCTCCTCGTTCGCATCGCACAGCCATCCAGACCACGCAGAAGGCTTGCACAGGCACGCTTCTGTCTCGCACGCACCGTCCACTCGGTAGGTTTCGGCACTCATCGTCTGACAGTTCTCGTCCGCAATGTACGCCCGTGTGGAGTACATGTCTCCCTTGCTGCTACACGCCGTCTCGGAACACTTGTAGTCAGTCCATTCGGTAAGCGGACACTCACACTTCGCATTGCTGCACGCGACATTCTCGGTCGTTCGCAGTCCTGTGTCAGCGCCGGCTGTCGAGCAGGAGTCAGTCTCAATGAAGGCTCTATCGCGCACGTACTTGCCGGTGAGGCCACACTGTGCCGCGTCAGCCACCGTGCACACCCACTCACTCCACGCGGTGATCTCGCAGCATGGCGTGGTGTGGCATGGGCTGGTGTGTGTCTGCGTCTCGACGCCGTGAGTATCGGTTGTGATATCCTCAGGCACCACACAGTCGTTCATCGCGAACTTGCGCTCTCTCATCATGGTTCCAGCCGACGAGCACACCTTCTCATCAGCCGTGCAAGCCCAGGCACTCCATTCAGACGGCTTGCATAGACACGCATTCGTTGAGCAGGCGCCTCCGGTTCTGTGCGTTTCAGCATCCATCGCCTGACAGTTGTCATTGACAATGTACCCGCGGGTGCTGACCAGCGCACCCTCCGACGAGCACGCCGTCTCAGAGCATGTCCACGCAGTCCACTGTGTGAGTGGGCACTCGCACTTGTCGGTGTGGCAGACGACATTGTCAGTGTTGCGTAGGGCCACATCGACACCCGCTACTGAGCACTGGGCGTTCTGCAGAAGCACACGATCTCTCACCAGCACACCGGTTCGGCCGCAGCCATCGGTTGCTATGGTAACAGTGCATTCCCAGTTTGCCCAAGGAGAGGTCACGCAGCAAGGTGTGGAGCCACAGGCCTGTCCCTGCTTGGTCTCCAAACCATTGGCACCCACTACTACACCTTCAGGCAGGACACAGTCGTCGGTTAACACGTACGTTTTGGTCTTTGAGATGTGTCCAGCGGAACCACACACACTTTCATTGGCATCACAGACGGACTCTGACCATTCACTAGTCTTGCAGATACACGCGCTAGTACGACATGGACCATCCGTGCGTGTGAGCTCAGCGTCCATCTCCTGGCAGTCGTCATTGGTGTTGTAGTGTCGGGTTGACACCATATCTCCATCAGTAGAGCAAGCGGTCGCACTACATGAGTATGCACTCCACTCAGACAGAGTGCACTCGCATAGACTGGTGTAGCATTTGGTGTTGATCACATCGCGAAGTGGCAGAGCCGCTCCCTTAGTCGAGCACTTATCTGTGTGTACAAATGAGCGATCACGCACAAGCACACCCTCCAGGCCACAACCCTCCTCCTCACTCACGGAGCACTCATACTCACTCCAAGGAGAAACTATACAGCACGGTGTAGCAGCACATGCCGTACCTACCTGTTGCTCCCTGCGTGCTTCATCGAGAAAAAGATCTGCGGGAAGTGTACACTCCTCATCCACGTACGTGCGATGGCGCAAGTTCTTACCGATTGAGTTGCAGACTTTCTCATCAGCGCTGCATGTCCAAGCGCTCCACTCTCCGGGGGTGCATGCGCACATCTCCGTCTCACACGTACCATCTTCGCGTCTAAGTGCGGTCTGCTTAGGCTCGCATTCAGGTGTGGTGATGTATGATCGAGTCGACAGCATGACACCCTGGCTGCTGCAAGCAGTCTCTGAGCATTTGTAGGGTGTCCATGGGCTCAGCTCGCACTCGCACTTGTCAGTGTAGCATGGCATATTGTTTGTGTTGCGCAGCTGTGCGTCTGCTCCCTCTGTGGTGCACCCGTCATTCTCAATGAAGGACCGTTCACGCACCTCTTTTCCAGTCAGGCCACAGCCATCCTCGTTGCTCTTGCTGCATGTCCATTCACCCCAACTGATGGTGGCACAGCACTTCTTAGACGAGCACGCGTCACCACGCTGCTTCTCTACCCCATTGTCAGTAACCACGTTCTTTGCCAACACACACTCGTCTAGTGTGTAGGCACGCTCTCGCCAATTGAAGCCCACAGCGCCACACATATGCTCGTCACTATCACACAGCCACTCCGACCATTGCGCTGGCTCGCACACACAGGCCTCTGTCTCACAGGTGCCCTCTTCCTTGCGCAATTCAGCGCCCATCGCTTGGCAGTAGGGTCCGGTCATGTACGCACGCGTAGCCACCAGCACACCTGTGGACGAGCAGGCTGTCTCAGAACACTGCGACTCCGTCCACTCGGTGAGCTTACACTCGCACAAGTCAGACGAGCATACGACGTTGTTGGTGGTGCGCAGTTCTATCTCCGCCCCGGCGGTGGTGCAGTCGCTGGCGGAGATGAAGGCTCGCTCACGCACCTCCTTTCCGGTCTTTCCACAGCCGTCTGTGGCTGTACTGACCGTGCAGGTCCACTCGGCCCATTCGGTCGTGGCACAGCACTTCTTCGCACTGCAGGCCCCACCCTGGTCAATCTCCACACCCTCAGCGCTCACCACAGCCGTGGCTGGGATATTGCAGTGGTCCAGGTCGTACACCCGCTGGCGCCACTGCATGCCCACTGAGTTGCAAGTGTTCGCATCGGCGCTACACGTCCACTCTGACCAGGCGGAAGGCTGGCACGGACACAGGGCCGTCTGGCACGGCCCAGTCTCTCTACGCATAGACGCTCCCTTGGGCTCACAGTCATCGCTTGTCTCGTACCCACGGGTGGATACCAGCACGCCAACCGTTGAGCACTTGGTCGCGCTGCAAGTAGCCTCTGACCAGGGCGTGAGAGGACACTCACACTTGTCAGTGTAGCACTTCTCGTTGTCTGTTGTGCGAAGCGCATCGATTGGGTTTGGCAGACACTCGTTCTTCACCACATGCGTACGCTCTCGGTATAAGGTACCCTCTAACCCACACTCTTGGCCAGCCACAGTGCACGCGTACGCGCTCCATTCGCTGAGATCACAGCACTTGGGTCCGCTGCACACCTCGGCCGTCTCAGTCTGTCGTGCATGCGTGCCAGCTTCATCTGTTACCGCATCATCAGGCACCACACAACCGTCAGTGAATGTGAAGTCTCTTGTTCGCACAGTCACTCCCGTACTGCCACACACGGAGGTGTCTGCTGTACACGACCACGTGGTCCAGGGCTGGGCAATACAGCTGCAGGGCTCAGTCGAGCACGCATCTCCAACTCGCGTCAGAAGAGCGTCCTTCGCCTGGCACTCAGCAGACACGACGTAGCCTCGCATACTGCGGAGTTTGCCCGTGCTGCCACACGCCAGTACATCGCACTGCCACTCACTCCATGGGCTGAGTGGGCACTCGCACTTGTCAGTGCTGCAGGCCTTGTTGTCTGTGTCCCGAAGGACATCGGCCGCATCGGGGAGGCACGTGAGTGTGTTGATCCTTGAGCGCTCGTGGAACTCTTGGCCCACCTGCCCACACTCACCGGACACCGAACACTCCCAAGAAGACCATTCGCTCAGCTTACAGCACACAGGTCCATTGCAGGCATCCGCCAGCTGAGCTTCTGTCGCCGTACCGTCCTTATGCTTCACCACAGCCTCCGGTAGTTGGCAGTCGGAGGTGTCGGTGAACACTCTCTCGCGTACCATGTTACCGGGTTGGCCACAAACTTCCGTATTGGCATTGCATTGCCACTCAGCCCACAGTCCGGGTTCGCACGCACAGGCGTCCGTCGCACACTTTGTGCCAGTCTTGGCGAGCTTTGTGGCCCCCACACTCTGGCATTGCTCGGCTGGGATGTAGGCACGAGTCTGCTGGTTCACTCCATCTGAGCCACACTCAGTGACAGAACACGTCCAGTCGCTCCATTCGGTCACTTCGCATTCGGGACATGCCTCCATGCAAGTAGTGCTGCTGTTGTCGACAAGAACAGCTTCATCACCTGTGGAAGATAAGAGAATGGGAGTATTGAGTACCAGACGCAGATACTTTGTAAATATAGAGTAAAACTAAACCCGTGCTGACAACCGATGTAATACAATGATCAACTGGTAAGACTGAATAGACCAAAGTTGCTATCCACTCAACATACCATCTAAGCTGCAATTTCCGTCGTCGATGTGCTCGCGAGTGCGGCCTAGTCTACCCACGACGCCACACGTGGCATCTGTAGAACAAGTCCACGCCGACCAACTGGTGAGTTCGCAGCAACTAGTACTGGAGCACGTACCATTGGCCTCAATCTCCACCGCCGATGTCGCATCGGCACTAACCTTCGCCTCCTTGTTCAGAATGCAGCCAGAGATGTCCTTGAACACGCGTTCTCGTAGCACCTTGCCGCTTTGTCCACACTTGCTGAGGTCAGCGGAGCACGTCCACGATGACCAGTTCTCCGCCTTGCACGGGCAGGCTTCGGTGCTGCAGGCCTCTCCCGTGCGCGTCAGCTCGGCGTCCTTAGTCTGACACTTGCCGTTGCTAGTGATGTACCCTCGCACACTCACCATAGTACCGGTAGAGCCGCACGTGGTCACGCCACACTGCCACTCACTCCAGGTCGACAAGGGACACTCGCAGAGATCAGTGGAGCACACGTGGTTGCTAACATCGTGCAAGTTAGTTTCATCGGCCTCAGTCATGCACAGGTCGTTCTCCACAAACGTTCTGCTTCGTGCCATGCGCCCAGTGACGCCGCATCCATCGGCCTCATCAACATTGCACTCCCATTCAGACCACGCAAGCACATCACAGCACGGAGTGTTGACGCACCTGTCGCCCTGGCTGTGCTCTACGGCTTCGTCAGTGATTTCTACATTCGCGGGGGGCACACAGTCGTCGCTGTTCACGTCGTATGTGCGTTGTCTGCGGTTGTAACCCGCCGCACTGCAGTGTGTCTTCCCACCTAGATCACACACCCACTCACTCCAAGCACTGGGCTCGCAGACACAGGGTGCGGTCTCGCAGACTCCATCGACCCTGCGAGTCTCAGAAGACATGGGCTGGCAGTTGTCTGATAGTATGTAGCCTCGGTTGGAGACCATCTCACCCTCAGAGCTACATGCTGACTCGTTGCAGGTGTACTCACTCCAGGGGGTCATCTCACACGCACACTTGTCCGTAGCACACTCCGTACTCGCAGTGTTGCGCAGATCTAGGTCAGCCCCGGCGGTCAGACACTCGCCATCCTCAACGAAGGAACGCGCGCGTACAAGATGGCCTATCTGATTGCAGCCATTCTTCTCTGTGTGCTTAGAGCAGCTCCACTCAGTCCACTGTGTCGTATCGCAACACACAGGCCCATTGCACACACCGTTCTGTGCCACCTCGCGGCCATCTTCGGTGGTGTGTACGTCTTCGGGCAGAACACAGTAGGTCAGGTTGAAGGTACGGTACTGCGAGAGGACACCCACGCTACCACATGTCGCCATGTCCACATCACATGACCATTCAGTCCAAGCATTGGGCTCGCACTCGCAGGCCGGTGTGTCACATGCATCGCCTTCGGTATACAGGTCAGCATTCATCGTCTGACAGTCGTCGTTGGTGATGTACCACCGTGAAGCGTGTAGGACTCCCGTGGAACCGCACGCCGTTGCGCTGCAAGCAAAGTCTGACCACTCACTCAGCAAGCACTCACACTTGTCTGTGCGGCACATGACATTGTCTGTGTTTGTGAGGTCGGTGTCGTCACCCTGGATAGAGCAACCGTCGGTGCGGATATACTTGCGATCACGCACGTAGTGTCCCTCGAGACCACAGCCGTCGTCGTTGTCCACAGTGCACGTCCACTCACTCCATGCAGACACCCCACAGCAAGGGGTAGACTGGCAGACAGCATCCATCTGTGTCTCGAGCCCAGTCTCGTCAACAACAACCGTCTCCGGCACCTCGCAATCATCGCTCATGGGGTAGGTACGAGACCGCTGCGTAACTCCCTGGGCATTGCACTGGTCCATATCTGCATTACACATCCATGGTGTCCAGTTAGATACCTCGCAAGCACATAGCTCTGTTTCACACGCCTCTGCCTCTCGACGAAGCTCAGCGTTCTTTGCCTCACAGTCGGGCCCGGTTTCATAGTAGCGCTGAGACACCATCATGCCAGATGACGAGCACGCGGTCTCCGAGCACCGGAAATCAGACCATTCGCTCAGCTCACACTCGCACTTGTCAGTGTAGCATGCCTCGTTGTCGTTCTTCACCAGGTTGGTCTCGTCTCCTACATTGGTGCAGTTGTCGACTTGGTTGTAAGTGCGGTGCTGCTCCAGCTTGCCCGCGACTCCACACTCGTGGTCGTCGTTGTTGACAGTGCACATCCACCCACTCCACTCTGTGGTCTCACAGCACGGCGTGTAGTGACACTTGCCTCCCATGTCTTTCTCAATGTCATTCTCATCTGGGATCACGCCTTCGCGCAACACACCCTGCTCCATGTCATACGACCGCTCTCGGTACAGATGTCCAGGCGCCCCACAAACAACAGGTGCATCGCAGGCCCAAACAGTCCATTCAGACGGGTGCACATAGCAAGGCTCGCTTTCACATGGGCCATCCAAGCGCGTGAGTTCAGCGTCCATCGCTTGACATCCGGCATGTGTCTTGTAGTAACGTGTAGAGTGAATCTCTCCCACACAGGAGCACTCCGCACAGCTGCACGGCTGCGCCACCCACTCCGATAGTTCACACTCGCACAGGCTGGTGTGGCATGCCGCGTTGTCTGTATCGTGTAGGTCCGCTGGGTCGCCCGAGGTAGTGCACTCGTCGGTCTCCAAGAAGACTCGGTCACGCACCAGCTTTCCGGTCAGGCCACAGCCTTCATCTTCCGTGACGGTACACTCCCATTCACTCCAGGCTGAGAGCTCGCAACAGGACTTAGACTGGCACTTGACACCCTCTTGCGTTTCAACACCTGCACTGTCAATCTCAGTATCCTCTGGTAGCACGCAGTCGTCGTCCTTATACTTGCGGTGTCTCCAGGTCGAACCTTCAGAGCCACAAACATCGGCGTTGCTATCACAAACCCACGGCGACCATGCACTTGGCGTGCACACACAAGCCTGTGTCTTGCACTTTCCATCCTCACGACGTAGTTCAGCGTCCTTCGGTTCACATGGAGGTGTTGTAATGTAGCCACGAGTAGAGAATCGGACTCCCTCGGAGCTACAGGCGGACTCCGAACAAGCATACTCGGACCATTCCGTAAGCTCACACTCACACTTTTCCGTGTGGCAGATGACGTTGTCGGTGTTGTGCAGGTCGGTCTGGGCGTGCGCCGTGCTACACTCCTCCGTCTTCACGAAGGTTCGATCGCGTACGTATTTGCCACTCGCATTACACTTGTCGACTGCAAGTGTGACTGAACATTGCCACTCAGACCATGCACTGGTACCACAACATGGTTTGCCTGAGCACGGAGTTCCCTTCTGTGTCTCGACCCCAGCTTCGTCAGTGCTGATGGACCCTGGGAGTACACACTCACTGGTATCGTACTTACGCTCTCTCATATTGGTCCCGGTAGAGCCACAGTAGTTTTTATCGGCTGAGCACACCCAGGGTGACCAGGACCCCGCCTTGCAGACGCACGGCTCGGTCTTACACACTCCGTCCTCTCTGCGTACTGCGCTGCTCATGACCTGACAGTCGGGTGTGGTGAAGTATCCGCGAGTCGACACCAGCACACCTTCGGAGCTACAGACCGTTTCAGAGCACTCGTAGTCACTCCACTCAGACATCTCACACTCGCACTTGTCGGTGTAACACGGTGTGTTCTCTGTGTTGCGCAGATCCGTGTCAGCGCCTTCTGTAATGCAGTTTAGTGTCTCAATGAAAGTGCGTTCACGCACGAGCTTTCCATGTTGCCCACAACCGTCGTCTTCTGTACTAACAGTGCACATCCAGCTGGACCATACACTTGTGCCACAGCATGGTGTGGTACTGCACTCGACACCGG
>NW_014040533.1:212967-218528 GCF_001186125.1 Sphaeroforma arctica JP610
AGTATATATATTTATACACACACACACACACACATATATATATATATATATATATATATATATATGTGTGTGTGTGTGTTCGTGTGTGTGCGTTTATGTGCATGTGTCTGTATGTGTGTGTATTTATACATGTTTATACATATACACACACACACATATATATATATATATATATTTATATTTTGTATTTATATAAATACATATATATAGATATATATATATATATATATATATATATATTTATATTGTGTATTTATATAAATACATATATATATATATATATATGTATGTATGTATGTATATATATATATATGTATGTATACTAATATATCTATATATATTTATAGTATCTATATGTGTTTATATTATTATATATATATATATATATATATACTATTTTTGCTATTATTAATATATATATATATATATATATATACATATATATATAATATATAATATAATATATATTATTATATTATATTTAATATGTGTGTTTGTATGTGTGTTTGTGTGCGTGTGTGTGTTTGTGTATTTGTGAATGTATTTGTGAATGTCTATATTGTGTGTGTTTATTTGTATATATACATATGTGTATGTGAGGACATATATTTGTGCAAGTTGTGTACTCACTTTATAAAAATTTATGCATGCGCGAACAGATATATGTGCATTGTACATATCTACATAAAGCGATAGCAACAAGGTGTAGAAGCCTGTACACATATCGTTAATGTAAAATACTACACATACATATATCTATGTCTGCGCACAGCATTACATGCCTCAAAGTAGACGTATTACTTTGATTCCATTGAATACACGGAAATATACATTATATTTGTACGCACTATATCATGTTCACTTCAGCATATCCTATACAGCCGTGATAACTACCGCCTTGTGTGTCCGTGCTGCTGTTGAGCTCTATTGTATACCTTCTTGACTTTCGCTCGAAATACGGATCTCAAAATCTGTTCGAAAATTCCAATGAATGAGCAGTCGAGGCGATGAGAGGGCAATGTGACATATTACAAGCACAGCTGGAAGAACAGAGCAAGCACCACCAGAACGACATGGAGACGTTGAGATTCAACAGCGAGGTAATCTCTCAGCAGTGGACCACCCAGGCAGCAGAGGCTATCAAAGGACAGGTACAAGCATACCGTGACGTGCAGAGGGACAGGAAATGTACACACAGTGTATCAATAGTGTATTCATGCACGCATGGATGGTGCTGGCAAACGATCTGTGTTGGTATTAGTACGATTGCCAAACCACAAGAATACACATGGTCCTTCCAAACCTGTATGCATAATTTGTTTTACACATCGATTTTTTAATTTATAGGTATGTATGTGCTTGTATACAACACACAATAGTAAGTGTGGTCAAATTATGGAATCTTTGCTGGTTTAAGCCAGTTCTAAACTTGTCCCTATGTATGGAAGTTACGCAAGCGTCTCCATGTACAATACACACTTCATATACAAGTACACGTGTGTTTAGTATACCATCGACTATGAGAACTAGTGCGTGGATTGCCCAGTAATGTCTGAGATATGTGTATCGTATCAACACTTGCTTCTGGCGTTGGACTTGTGTTACCGTAGTTGCACACACTGTTTGCGTACAATTTCCGCTTTGTATCGCTGCTACTCTCTGCAACGCTCACCATCTATTCCATGCGCTTTTATAGTACGTCTCATGAAAGTATTTAGGCCGCGGATACCAATGACGATGTTATACTTCGTGTCGAATCTGTCCTATTGCATCATTTACAGCGGCTATACATCCCGCGTCAATCAAAGGGCGAAGCATGCATATATAATGCTTTCACATGGAGTAGCCGCTACGTAAACTCATCCTGTTTTCTATTGAAAACCATCATGCTGAAAGGATTTGCATATCGAGAGAGTGCACGAGTTGGTAAATGAAACCGTCGAACAACTCCATACGATAGAAACAGAAGCAATACAACAGAGAGACACTACAATCGATGGGCTAGTCAAGCAGGTGAGTTGCCCCTTCAGATGTAACCACTGTGCCGCACGCACATGTATATTGGAAATGTGCGCACAGGTGCATGCAGACGCAACTGCAACTGGATTTGTTCTTCAAATGCACTATAAAACCATTAGCTGTTCGTTTGTCCAGGGAGAGGAACAGCTTATACTGCCTCCAACAAGATGTTTCAACCTGACGTGTCTATTAGGTTTTATGATCAGTTCAAACTTGTATAGAGATTCATTCCCATGTGTGATACATACTTCAAAGCTGAATTCGCGTACGCTTGTGGTATAATTGTGAAACGCGTTCAGCAACGCTCAACGGTGGCCATTCTTATCTACAGGTCAGATCTGAATCATCGTTTGCGAACATGGTGAAGCATCTGATCCTTGCGTTATTCGTGGCTGTGGCAGTGGGAATGTATGTTCAAAACGCATCTCAACTTGTCAAGTGCGAACAGAAGGACCAGGCGGTCTATCAATGTCAAGCTCAAGCCTTGACTCATAACAAGACATTAAGGTGAGCTTGTTGTGGCAACTAGAAAGGCTCGGTAGTCTGTAGTATAATTGTGATCCCATTCGTTGCCCAAGTGCTTTTACTGAGGATTTTCCTTCCGAGCTACTACACTCGTGATAACCATGAAAATAGGAATGCTTGCCAAGCGCTGATTTGATGACTTTCAAAAGCATATCAGCAGTTTCACTTGATATGTCGCTTCTGCTTCTGCCAAATACTCTCATGAAATCCCTGTCTAAGGTTAGCTAGGTGCAGGCATATATATCTAGATGTTAGTTATATTTGTAAATATATGGCCCTCTTAATTTTTGGATGGGAACACAGAGTATCAGGCCGGTGACAAATATTGTTACTATGTCGAAACCTCTGCAATAGTGTGGCGGTGCGATGAATGTGGGGCTCTAAACAGCTTGTTCAGGATAGCTGATTTTCTCGCAGAATTAATGAACTGGTGTTGGAAAGGACTCAATCAAACCCACGATTGGGTTGCACAACGTACATACACTTCTGGCGAAACGCTGTAGATAACCACTTGCAAACTTGTTAATAAGATTACATACACACACAGCCCACGCATAAAATCCGGTATTGCTTACATTATAGGTATCTCCACCAACACTGTGACGCCGAAAGTAAGAACTACGAATACAGGCTGGCCACAACACAGCAAAATGTAACAATGCTGCTGATGCAAAAGGACATGCAATGTGATGAAAGGCTTCAGCAGGTGGCACCGCATGAGAAACAACTCATAACAATGACCAGCAACTACAAGCGGACATTGAGGTATGCAATAAATGCAAACAAGCACAAGTGTAATCTATTATTCTGATACGCATGCATGAATACAACACCATATAGAATACGTGCATCCGTGTGTTTGTCAACTGCGCCTACTGCAGACCTTATCTGGTGCAGTTGGAAGTTTAAGCCAAACGTAGTAGGACGGCCAGCGATCAATTTGCCTTCTCTCACATTGGGCCAGCCAAAGCACCGCACGATCTATTTCAGTGTCTGTTTTTAAAAACCACCTCAACAGGCCAACATACAATCCTTATCGAGTCCGAAAAAAAATCCCACGTGGTCTGTCAATTAGACATACATCAGACAGGTTGAACTATTAGTCGAAATAGACCTACACCTGACTGATTGAATCTCTTTCACTATAGTTCCCTGTCTAAGAAATGTGGTATGTGGAGTACGCATGCCACTGACGAACTACGGAGTTCCGCTGCTGCTGCTGCTGCTACTGGTGGCACTTCCGGTATGTTGTGTATCAGGAGCGGGATGTGTTAACATATTCGGGTTTTCCTATTCGCATTCATTAAGATACGCTGAAACCCACAACCCACCATTGGGGAAAAACGTTCTACATCGAGGAAGTCCATACAACGAAATTATTGGATTGATAAGTGTCGCATATGCTCAAATTGGGTCCCTGTAGCATTGCATTGGATGTGGAGAACTTATGTGTGCTTTCAAGCATAAGCCATGAGCACACCCCATACGTGTACACGAAATGCGTACCGGAGTATATACAAGCTACAGTATCCGATTCTATCGCTTTCGCAGATTCTCATAATTTCGCTTTTGTTTCCTCCTAAAGCCTCTACGGAAGCTAGTTTGCACCTCCTACCTTTCCTATAGTAAACAATACAAAAGCGATGACTATTCTTCTCGGTTCAAAATGAGTGTTTGATAAGAATTACTGATGCTGAGTATACTGTTATACGACCGACTTAACCTTTCTACTACTTGTTTTTTGGGGGGAAATGTAGTGTGGAGTCTTCTCGGCTTTCCGGGTTGTTCAGCCTCGTGTGATCTTTCGATGTGCTCTCGACTGCTCAGAGGTGGACATACTATATGCGAGGAATTATATGAACAGCACGTGGCTCTGGCGGAGTGAGACAAGCCTTTCGTACTGATTTAGTATAAACACATAGAGCTATCTATGAATAAAGGGGTGTCGTTCCGATCTTGACTTGATAACTGTTGATGCGAAATATCCTTCATTCACTCTGCGAGTGCTACTCGGGAAAGTAACCACTCTCTGGATGGCTTTATGTTGTCAGTTAACCACAGGACACACTATGTGTGGTGCTGCAGGGAATGACTATCCCAATTTGCGGTGATGAGGATCGATAACTGACATACTGAAATGGAGGTGACTATCCTTCAGGATAAAATCCGTGTGTTTTTTTAGAAGTAAGTTTTGTTTCCTGTAGCCGACAGGGAACTGACTATTTTCGTACTTGTATTCAGCACAACATAGACTATATATGTAAAATGTATGAAACTTGAACTGGTCTCAAATAAAGCGGAGAATATCTTACTGTGCCTCGTCAGAAATAAAAGGATATCAATTTGATTGAAAACAAAATGAGAATTTCTTATCTAATGTTATAGTTTGACGGTAGTGAGGTCTCTTCGTCTCGTATCACTTCTCAATATTGTTTGCAAAAGTCTTAAAATGTTTGTGTCGATGATTTTCTAGCAACACTCACACTCTAATTTACTGCAAATTTTGTAGCGCAGATTGCAGTATTTGCGAGGTCATACCGCTGTACGTTATCTGCCTCGAATTATGTGCAATTTATATTTATATTTATTGCTTTTTCTAAATTGATTTAATCATTGTTAAACAAAAATACAATGAGATACAATTTTCAGATGAGGTAGAAAGGGTCACCTGATGAGTTGCTAAAATGCTGTCCTGGTCCGGTCGCACCTACTTAACCGTATATTATGTAATTAACAAATAAATTTTTAAAGAAGGACAGAGTTTGGTAATCTCTACTGCCAAAGAACATGCCAGCTCCACCATGAATTTAATATACAAAATGGTTTGGATCCTAGAACATATTCTGAACCCCAATCACCACATTGTAATAATCCCGAATATGGAAAGTACGTATTTAAGGGCTAGTTATAATATATGTTGTATGTTATATTAGTAATTATCATAAGTGTACTTTTCAATTCCATATTTTCCCATCAATTGTGTTATTTATATATATATATATATATATATATATATA
>NW_014040533.1:218548-226604 GCF_001186125.1 Sphaeroforma arctica JP610
TATATATATATATATATATATATATATATATATTTGTACATGCATATATATACGTATATATAAATATATATATATATATATATATATATATATAGAGATCGCCCACCTCTTCTCATAGTTCTTCTGTACATTCTGTAGACCAAAGCTGGTACAAAATATTCACTCAGGCCAAAGTCGCGATTTCAGACTACCAATGCCACACTTTCGAATCAAGATACACAGCTGTACGCAATAATTCTCAAACTTTTCGTAATGTCAATGAAAGAAAGACAATCAGATAATTCAGTTGTGATATCCATGATTGCTTATAGTATGTTTTCCGGTAAGCTTGTCTTCGCAATACCGGTAGTAACTTGTGTCACAGCACTACTGCTGTAAGAATTATCTGGTAATTTCGGCTTGACGAGGACTGAGTCATTTGTATGATCGTAGAGATATTCCAACTACATATATCTCGCCGCGATAGAATTCTGAAATCAGGCCGCGTTATAACTCGCATCATGAATAAGCTACTAAATGAAACTGATTAAATCATAAAACATCCGGCAGTAAACCTACCATGTAAAGTTACCTGAATTGAATCTCGCACTAAGAACCCTAATAAGAGAACCGGCAACCACCAGTCTCACAATATATAGCACTACTGGAAAAAATGTACAGCAATTATCTATGAACCCATCTCCTCAATATGGTGACCCTAGGAGATTTCCCTGGTCGAACGGCCTTGTGTGCCTTAGGAATAGCCTGCGGCTTAACCATCAAAGATAATGATGGACGTTGCTGAAGTGGCACCACATCTTGCATCATAGCATCACACTTGGTCCAAGTAGCCGACTGCACTCGAAAATTTCGAGGACCTAGTCGACAGATAAGTGTGACAAAGGATGGCGACCCAGCCACCGCATAGTCATGGCGATTAAAAACACCTGCTGTGCGCGCAACCAGAATGGGATCATCTGCAAAGAGCTCCAACAAATCCTGAAACCAAGAGGCATGCGGCCAGTAAGGACACACTAGAGTGCACCATGTTTTGTCCAATCGAACTTTACACAGCACTGCGTCCAGCAATGTCCAGGGGGGATTAAAAAACCAGTTGATGGTTGGATCCCCCCAATATCGGGCAAATACACCACGTTCCAAAGTAGGAACACAGTAGAATGGTAGTACTTGATTGCCCGGTAAGGCAAAACCATCCGCCGTATGTGGGCCCCACAATTTGTCGGCCTGCCGTAAATATGTGGATGATAATTGGTATTCTGCTGTAGCCGCCATGGTAACCAAAATATCCGCGAAATGCACATGAAGATCCGAATCAACGATATAATATATTTTGCCTGTTTATAATTGCATCAAGTTGCCCCATCTACTGAAACATAATTTGATTAGACTAGTCAAACCCTTCGACAGTAGGAAATACAAGTTGTAAAGTTTATCTAAATTGAGCTATGCACCTGACGATACATCATACAGAACAGGAATTGTTCACAGCTAATTTCACCAATAATCTCTGTTAATATTGCAATATATTACCACTTTAAAGGCTAGAACTTTTGTCATTGCAACCCAATTTCTATATATAAAAACCACCTCCCAATTCTGTCATCAGCAGTAGATCGGTACATCACTCGACAACTCGCACAACAAACTCAATACTTGTATGGCTTTTTCCTTTTTATCAGATTTACTTTTACCAACGTAAAACTGAAATTTCGAAGTAAAAACGAAGCACCAATCCTACTACTTTAATTAAATGACTGTTGTTAACTAGAGCACACCCTGGTTGTTTTATATTGCTTAGCTAAAATGATTGTAGGTCATGTACTTTGTGTAACGCTGCGCGACCAAACACAATATATACGTTTAGGTCACACAGAAACCGAGCATCTCAATTCAAACTGGTATCTTCTTCCCATCTCGCTGGTCCTTACTCATCATCCAGTAACGTATCATCGCTCTCAATCTATGACTCATCGACCTGGTCATAATTATACATCTGACCTCACTCTCGTGGCTGATCTGAGATAAAGTTATCGTCCACCAAATTTACCCTAGGGCGAATTGATAATTTGGCGCATGTGTCGACCGTGCCAATGTGCCCGTAGTTGACAATGTATGTTGTGTAATTACCCCACGAGGCTGTGTGTGCTGAATATTTCTAGCGTTAATCGGCGGGTTCTGGTATTTGGGACGGCGGTTTGCATGTCCAGGTCCTGGTGGAAGCTTCTGCTCACATGATCGGCACCGAACACGAAGATTTGATGCTGAAGGATCATGCTGGTTAGCTCGAGTATTCATGTCTGAACGCAAGTATGAACACTAACGTGAGCCACCTGGAATACTAACTTATGATGACGCCGAATTGGTCACCATTCTCTAGTCCGTCGAATTTTGTCCACATGCCGCATGTTATCAAGTTTAATTTATGAAGTTCATCACCTAAAACTGTAATCACAATTGCTGTTAGATCATCGAATGTCTTCTATCTTCAGATTTGGATGCCGCCCTAAACTCCGAACCCTAAAACCCTTGGACTAAGAATATGAGTCTACTGAATACCATTTGAATTATTTCAAAATACGCTTAGCAAAATTACGGTTGCACGATAGTTTGCATGCAGCCGTGCTACGATACATGGCTTCCGAACGGTCATTTCTATTGTTATTTCATCGCTACGGCGGTCGTGCTTATGTATTGCGGTGCAATTCCTGTATAGATGATAGCATACACTTTTACGACACACCAATGCTGAGTGAGTGCTCATATCTGGTTTAATCACGTCACAATCTAATACATCTAATTTGAGGAACATCATCTCTAAAAACACAATACATTTTGTGCAAGTTTCCCTTTTTCACCTGGCAACTTTATCTCCCACACGCATTGGACCATTTGCATATGAAACAGCCATAGCCCGACAGTCGCTAGCTCCGAGTGCGCACTGAAAAGATATGAGTAGACATGTGGACATGAATTTTAGTATCAAATTATTGGAACTTCCACCGTGGTATATATAAGCCATTGATTTCTATATCGTTGAACATTTTCTACTTGAATTAAAACTGCGAGTAGTCAGCATACTCATCACTGGCGTCTTTTGAACGAACAATTTATCACTAAAGGAATAAGAAAGTACACATCACAATACAAACTTTCAAAAGACACCACCAGATCATAAAATGTTGGTTAGCTACTGAATAACAAGCCCGATACGTTGATTTGGAAGTAGACATTCATATAAAAGATATAAAATGTGGCTAAAATTAAACCCAAAACCCTAAAACCCTAAACCCTAAACCCTAAACCCTAAACCCTAAACCCTAAACCCTAAAACCCTAAGCCCTAAAATCAAACTTGGCGCTAAGTGAAACTACCAAGTCTCCAACTGCCATAAATCCCACAATGGCGGGTTTTAGGCCTGCAATGTGCAACCAGCTGCGTTCCGTAGAGTTACGCCAGACAGCTTTATATGTAAAATTAGCGGTTGGAAAGTTTGTATATCTTCCGTCCGTTCATGTTTTCTTTTCGAGATTTGTCCGTCCATTTGTCCAAAATCGATCCTGTCCACTTGTCTGAAGATCTGGATAACCCTGGAATAGCTTTGTACCTTTTAGTAGTGTTCAATTACCAGACTGAAACGTGCCATATAGGCCAAAAAGTATAAAATATGCCAAACTACGTCAGTTGACTGATGCCATCCTAGTTTCACACTTGCGCGTTATTTTTCTTCACTATCGGTCTACATACTGTTTGCATTTCGGATTCTTTCGGACTGTGTAAAAAAATCATGAATGTGTTAAATGCGTTTTGTATCTATGGAAAGCCTGAAGTAGATTACTGTTTGGTTGATTCATATTGAAGTTCCAAAAGCGCTCCCTAACCATCTATATTACGCAGGCAGTTCTCTACGCGCAGCCGGTGATAGCAAATGAGGGGATGATATTTATTGAAAATCATCCAGCAAACGAGTAAAGCGAAAAGAAGCTTAGCGAGTTATGCAATTTGTTGTAGCGTTCCGCGATCGGTACTGAACGCTCAATCGGAAGGATACTCCATTGAAGGGGTGAAACATGTTCTCGGAGACTAATTAATCTTTGATGACATGCGCTCCCAAAGAACTGACAAGATCTTTCACCACAATTTCGTGGAATGCATAGCAGTCCTATGTCGAAAATTCATTGTACACATTTCAAACTGTCCAGAACTCTGACTCGGCGTTCACAATTGAATCATCTTCTTACAATTAAGCACAAATAAGGCAGACAAAACTATACACCACCTCCGAAAGATGTGCGTACAAATACGGGCTTTTTGACAGGGTCCTTTGGACTCGGCGGCCACAGCATGTCCAATGGCAAGAGAAGATATGGATTAGCGATCATACAAGTACAAAACTATTTCGTTCGTTTTTACTCGTACGTGCGTGAAAATACTCCAGCATTTGCGAATCTGTAAGAAACAACTTGAGGGGATGATATGTATATTTATTGACAATCATCCAGCAAACGAGTAAAGCGAAAAGAAGCTTAGCGAGTTATGCAATTTGTTTTAGCGTTCCGCGATCGGTACTGAACGCTCAATCGGAAGGATTACACCTCTCCCTAGAATTCAGAACGGGTTTCAAATAGATGTTTTTCAGAACGGTTTTACTCTGTTTTACCATTTATTGGCGCTGGAATCATTTGTGATTTTAATATATCCTGCATCTGGTTTAATCCTAATTTCATAGGTGTAGAACATGGTGTCAATTTAGCTGGAATAGAAATAATTTTACCTGTCGGTTTTCCAACATGCACCTCGCCATTCAACTTATCAACGTGAATGCTTGTTTATATGCGAAGTTTAGGTTGACCCCGTGGCAGAACTAACTATTTGAAGGATCTATTGACCTTGGGAGCATTTTAGCTACTGATGATTTTGTCATCGCCATTGTCATCCCGTCCCCATTTACGGTAATTGGCAGTATGCTCAACCAAGGCAACTTTAGTACATGAAGTTTGAACTCGCCCTATAAATAAACCATGTGGTTGATGAAGTTGACGGTGAAGCAAGCGCTCATGGCGCGTCAAGTCCATCTATTTGTCGCTTTCTCTACCATCAAAAAATAAAATTTGATTCGGCCGACATTTTAGGTATCGTCAAAGTCAAATTGCTCCCAATCGCGGCAAGAGACCTAAGGGTATACTTTCTGCTGCAGATCTAAATCCGGATAGGTATAATAGTACGTCGTCCGACAAAAAAGTAAAGACGAAAAATAAATAAAGCATATCCACACATACCTGACCGTATGGACATATGAAACATGCAAATATTTAAAAATTATAGTTTTCTGGCTTAACAGTGCTATTTTTCGGCAGCCGCCAGATGAATACTCTCCGATATGTTCTTCCTATTTCATTCACCCTTGTTGAAACTAGGTTGGTAGTTGTAGTTGCAACATCAATGATGTTCCGAGTCCAAATATTTTGTCGTGCTCAAGCTAGCTCGCGTTAATTAGATCAAGGGTTTTAACACGGTACAAGCAGTTGTCGTTTGCATTTGAACGCAACTTGAGTAAACTCTTACTTGCGATGGTGATGGAAGGGGTGTTCTGTTGTAGTAAACAACGTCACATAGTTCTAAATAAGTGGTTATTGTTAATAGACAGTACATATATCCATCCCATGAAGACAGTGATCAGCTGCCAGAGTCAAAGGACAGCCAGACGGACTTGCTAGCCGAACACTGGAGTGGTTGTCTGGTAGGTCGGAGGAGTTTAGCGTGACCAAAATGTTATGAGTGTGGAACATGTTATACGCATTGTTTGTAAGACTCGTCAAATTCATTCTTTCCTTGTTGATGTGTCTGGTTTCCCCGGCTTGCAGCTGTTAATTCCTATGTAGAAAGCGAGCGTAGTTACAGAGATCTACACCATATCACAAGGATCCTATCGTAATATTGCGGTTAACTATTTCGTCATGATTCACATGTGGATTCAAAGTGCTTCAGTGGCGTTGTTCCATTGTATGCCATCGTCGTCACCCGTGGCCTTTCGTATCGCCTTCCTCCTGACAACATGGTTTACAACAATAGTATCCCTCAGCAGTAGTAATTGTCATAGAATCGTGCAAGCACGTTTTTGATTCGTTCTGAATACGTGGTATTTTCGAGTTGCCATCCTTCCTGACACCGGATGAGTCAGATACGAGCTCCTTGCATTTGAAATTTTACTCCACAGAAGTAAGCCTTCTATACTTCGCTGGGCCATGCTTCAATAACGCATCATCGTTGATGGATGAGATAATATCCCTAAAGTGCACACTAAAGCCCTTCTGAGCTTTGGACACTAAGACGAGCGCTTCAGATACTAATAACGTTGCGATTTATGTTCTCATTCGTCTTAATTAATTCACACGACACAGCTTGCTTCCTTTTCAGTTTTTGTAAGTAAGTAGAAAATGACGAGTCCTAGAATTAGGTTTTAGAGTTGGCGCTGCAAAGTGACAAACAAGGCTGCACTACTTTTATTCCTTTGGCCATACTATCCACCGGCTTCAAAAGAGTAGTATTCCGTCAGAATTTAATCTATCGATTGCGTTTATAATAGCACTCGTGCGTGAATTCCGATCGGTTTGTTTAGGTATAGGTTTCGATCAAACACAAGTTTACAGCCCATTCAATATCATATAAAGCAACTTCATCCTCTCCTCGTCAACAGCGTATCTTCCTCAACCTGAGATTGCGCACACGCCCAAGAGTGTCTATGCACCATTCGTTTGACCCATGATAGCAAATACGGCGTGCGGTTAAGTATAGATGACCCCAACAGCTCGATTGATTCCCACCCTGATAGCCATGTACCAGGACTTCACCTTATACACACTTATTCATGTATGCACCCTGGCGGTTTGAATCATAGCTTAAAATCACAACGTGGAATAACAATAGCAAACAATACAATGCCAAACGAGTCAAATGAAGATCCTGCAGATATTCAACGATGTGATCTCATAAAACAAAGTTTGCTTCATGAGCTGCATTGAAAACGCCTGGAAAGTATTTCGAAACGAACTTAAAACTGAGTCGAGCTTCAGAATAAGAGTCGATGTGGTTATCGGTCTCATTAACATGTATGCGTTGAAGTTTATGTTAAGAAAAAAACTGTGAATACTGATGACCAACATAGGCAGTAGTAGCAAACAGATAAAACCAGATTTTCAATTGCGAATTTGTAGCTACATACAAGTAAGTGCAGAGTGAAAACGTATCCGGTACATGTCACTATTTTTCTATTGGCATGTTTACAGTTTCAAAGGATGAACTCGTATGCTTTCATCCAAAATGGCAATATATTTGTACTACGAATAGACTGCTTTGAACTGGTCTCCTCCTTTCAATAAAGCGTTATCGTTCACCTTATATATATCGCGCGTGTATACATTTCATGAAATCATATGCTTTTATCCAAAATGCCAATTTACTTGTGCGCGGTACATGTTCTGCTATAAAATGGTCTCTCTCCGTTCAACAAACGTTATCTTTTACTAACGTTATCGTTAACTGGTACGTCAAGTGCGGGTGTATGCGTTGTCGTACAATCTTATTCACAATTGTGAGGTATACTGTCAGTTCAAAGGTACGAGACAGCCCTGGCGTAATCTTCTTGTCGCAGTACTTGCGTATGTGCATACAGTCGCTTTTGAAACGGGGTGTATCGTAACCAAAGCAAACTGCATTTGTAGTCCAGCAACACTGTGTACACAGTATTTGCAACTGCCTGTCAATCCTCAGAGATTAGGCAGACCTTATAACTGTATAGAGTGGCTCAGAGCGTGTACAGACATCCCAACTACAGGCAATACCTCGCGGTAGGTGCAGTGTTCATAACTGCGCCAGACGTGTCTGCAATGTCTTGACATCGACGATGGTGCTATATGTAGTTATGCAGTATTAAAGAATAGGCAAAATAATATCAGAATACATGCATACATACAAATCTATACATAAAAACCTACATACACACACACACACACACACACACACACACACACACAACAACACACACACATATATAATAATA
>NW_014040533.1:227312-228082 GCF_001186125.1 Sphaeroforma arctica JP610
TATGTATTTCTTTATGCTATCGTCATGCATGACTTTGCATGGAAACAGGAATCATACCGGATATCGGCCTTCCACTTGTCCAGTTGTGTGAGTATCCTTTCCCGCTGCACGGTGAAATGGTTTTTAACCACAGCTTCAAAGCCAATTGGCGGGCTATTGATCTGGTCAATCATAGCCCATTTGATGGTATTCACACTGGGTATGAATGGAGGTGGTGGATACAGATACACATTGTAATTTGTTGAGATGATGCAGACTTGCGCGAGTACACACATGATCTCTCGTAAACATATATTCAAGAACTAAACAAACAACTAACTACAGCCGAAGAATGTTGCGAATGTATTTGTCATTGAACAATTAAACGAGTACAGCAGAAAGGCGTTGCCTATGTGTTCGTACCCATTGCGATAGCTAACTGCTAGTATACCTATCATTTTACCCCAACATGTAATTATTAGCGTTTGCGTAGTAATGCCACAAGAAAAGCTTGATGTAAAAGAAATACATGTCCAGATATTCCGGAAGACCAGTTTTAGGGTCATGGTTTTTCTGGAGACCAGTTGTAGGGTTTAGGGTTCAGTATACCTAGAGTCAGTGTGTGGTCTTCTGTTGCGTTAAAAACGGTTGGTTTGTATGTTCATGAATGCTCCGCGTGGTATTCATAAACCCTGAAACCCCAAACCTTACTAGACCTTTTTCTTTGAATTTTTTATATATGAACTTGCTACTCTAAACTCCGAAATACATATGTATATACATATATTTAT
>NW_014040532.1:2806-9076 GCF_001186125.1 Sphaeroforma arctica JP610
CACCAGCTATACCTCCTCTGATAGTATTAACCCACCAGCTATACCTCCTCTGTTAGCATTAACCCACCAGCTATACCTCCTCTGTTAGTATTAACCCACCAGCTATACCTCCTCTGATAGTATTAACCAACCAGCTATACCTCCTCTGTTAGTATTAACCCACCAGCTATACCTCCTCTGTTATTATTAACCATGCGTCTAAAGCCTTACACACACAATCGCCTTTACGCATACGCTGCTACAAGGAGTGTCTGTGTTGTGCTATTTGAAGATGCTACTACATGTGTACACGTATGATATGGTTACACATGTGTACACATGTGATATGGTTAAAAATGTGTACACTATGTTGTATAATATGGTTACACATGTGTACACTATGTTGTATGATATTGTTATGAGACGCAGTGTCCCGAAGTTTCTTGTTTCATCCGTGCGAACAGATTTAGGAGTAATTCAAGACGTTGTGGTTTGTACGTGCTGATGGCGTCGAAGGCTGGTGGGTCGCATGCGATCTTTTATGCATCACTGTTTGTTTGCTTGTACTCTTATCACTGTTTGTTTTTGCCTATGACATTACTGGGGCGTTTTAATTCGAACACGCTCGCTGGGAGTCAAAGATTCGACACTAGTTATTTTGAATGGGGTATTCACGCTCTTTGCTAAGGTTTTAGGGTCTAGGGTTATTTCTTTGCTAGCTGACCTATGTATCAAGAATGTGTGTGCCAATACCCCTGATGCGCTCAATATCTGTGTGCTGACTTCTGCTGCACTTTCCATATATATGTTCGTGTATATATATATATATAGGATCCCATGATAGGGCTGCTGCTGGTGTCTGTGCTGGTGAGCTGTCTGCTACAGCAGTGGGATGATGCCATATCCATCATGCTAGCGGTGGTCATTGTTGTGAGTGTGGGGTTTGTGCAGGAGTATCGCAGCGAGCAGTCGCTTCAGCAGCTTAACCGACTGGTGCCACACCGCTGCCACGCCATCCGCAACGGCACGAGACAGGATGTGCTGGCCAAGGAACTGGTGGGTCAGCCACGCGCACAGGCAGCACTCACAGGCTGTGCGTGTGTTTAATAGAGTGTTTCAGGAGTGTTTTTCTGAGGCTGTGTGTGTGTGCGATAGAGTGTTTTAGGAGGGTTGTTCTGAGGCTGTGCGTGTGTTCGATAGTGTTTTAGGATTGTTGTTCTGAGGTTGTGCGTGTGTTCAATAGAGAGTTTTAGGAGTGTTTGTTTGTCCCATGTTTCTATACAGCATGAGTGAGCTTGATGCCTCTGGCATATGTAGTGTTCTTGGCATTGCTTTAATACTACCATTATTGCTTTAATACTACAATTATTGCTTTAGTACCACCATTATTGCTTTAGTATTACTATTGTTGCTTTAGTACTACCATTATTGCTTTGGTACTACCATTATTGCTTTAGTACTGCCATTGATCATTGACGTGTATTGTGGCTTCTCTCCCGTGCTGTGTAGGTGCCAGGTGATGTCATTGTGTGTTCTGTTGGTGATCGTATTCCCGCAGACTGTCGCATCATCCACAGCGCTGAGCTGCAGATTGATGAGAGCTCACTCACAGGCGAAACCCACTACGCCTCCAAGACAACCGATGCCATCCACGGCCCTAGCGGTATGTGTCTAACTGTGATGTGCATGGTCGTTCTTGTCGTCGTGTGAGTGTTTTATTGCGTGTACGTATTTCAGTGGTATGTGTGGTACTGTGATGTGAATGGTCTTTCTTGTAGTCGTGTGAGTGTTTTATTGCGTGTACGTATTTCAGTGGTATGTGTGGTACTGTGATGTGCATGGCCTTTCTTGTCGTCGTGTTAGTGTTTCATTGCGTGTGTGCTCTTGTGCTTGTGTTGTAGGGATTAAGGCTTATGCTTGCTGGTTTAAACTAACACCCTCCTCCTCTCCTCTCCTCTCCCCTGTGTACTGCTAGACGGTGAAGTGGCCATCGCCGATCGCAAGAATGTGGGGTTCATGGGCACACTTGTGCGCAATGGCAATGGACGTGCAGTGGTCGTGGGCACAGGCGAGCGCACTGAGTTTGGAGTGGTCTTCCACATGATGCAAGAGACAGAGGAGCGCAAAACGCCCCTGCAGGTGTGTATGGTGAGGTTGTACTTGCTACTGTGGATGATAGTCAGTTGTCTGTCGCCTATAGGCATGGTCAGTGCGATGATCTATCGTTCAGGTGTGTTTGGTGCGGTTGTACTTGCTACTGTGGATTATAGTCAGTCGTCTATCGCCTATAGGCATGGTCAGTACGGTGATCTATCGTTCAGGTCTGTGTGGGTTGGGTGTTAATCACAGACTTGCCAGTGGGCCTGTGTTTCCTATGAATGTTGCATGTGTTTTCAATGAGGTATTATTCGCAGCACATAGTCGAGAAGATTTATTGTGGACGTGTGGCTGTGCGTGCACACACTCGTGTCAGGGCATATTCCTACTGACCATTACACAGCCAGCTGGCCTTCTAGTGTTTTAGGGTTTAAGGTTTTTAACGTTTCGTGTGGGTTCGTTGTGCGCAGATTATTATGGATGACCTGGGTAAGAAGCTCAGCATCATGTCGTTTGGGATCATAGGCCTTCGAGTGTTTTAGGGTTTGTAACGTTTAGTTTGGGTTCGTTGTGCGCAGATTAATATGGATGACCTGGGTAAGAAGCTCAGCATCATGTCGTTTGGGATCATTGGGCTGATTACGCTGCTGGGCTTGTTCCATGGCAAGAACATTTTTGACATGTTCACCACCGGAGTGTCGTTGGCTGTGGCGGCTATTCCCGAGGGATTGCCCATTGTGGTCACTGTCACATTGGCGTTGGGCGTCATGCGCATGGCCAAACGCAACGCTATTGTCAAGAAACTGCCCATTGTGGAGAGTCTGGGCAGTGCGAGTGTCGTGTGCGCCGACAAAACAGGTGCGTATTATGCAACTGCGCTGTAAGTGAACTGTTGGTGTGTTGGTAAGGCTATGAATTGTGCTGTAAGTGAACAGTTGGTATGTTGGTTGGGCTATGAATTGTGCTGTAAGTGAACAGTTGGTGGGTTGGTTTAAGTGAACAGTTGGTGTGTTGGTTTAAGTGAACAGTTGGTGGGTTGGTTTAAGTGAACAGTTGGTGTGTTGATTTAAGTGAACAGTTGGTGTGTTGGTTTAAGTGAACTGTTGGTGTGTTGGTAGGGCTATGAATTGTGCTGTGTGCAGTTGTCCAGGGGGTAGTGGTTGTGCAGAAGGGAAGGTGTAGTACCCACCCCGTCGGTAGTGCGTTTTGTCATGTTTCTGCGGACATGTGTAGTTTAGGGTTTAGAAGTTGTGCTGTTTGTTGTGGTGTTCTTTAGTAGTGCGACATGTGATTGGTGTTTTAGGGTTTAGGGTTTGCTTTATCAAATATTGGGTCGGGTGCGTAGAGTGTGAGAAATAGTACCGAGTGCTGTGATATTTCACAGATAACGAAAAGTAAGGCTGGTGAGTGGTTCAGGGTTTAGGGTTTAGTAAGGCTGGTGAGTGGTTCGTTCAGTGATATCGACGAGTACACATTTCGTATCGATCGGAAGATGAATTTGCAAACAGTCACAATTGGGAGAAATTTAGGCCAAACGTACAGTCAGGCGCTAGCACTGCTTTGAAGATGGTGTTGTTTGTTTTGTCGTGGTTGGTGCCGTAGTTGTGTGGTGTAGTTTGTGTACTAGTTCATGTGTTGTTTGTTTGTTTGTTTTTCGTTTTGGGCCGTGCACCCGTCTCGTATCGGGTGTTGTGCGTTGTCTGTATTGTACCGAACATCTCTCTATTCAGCTGCCAAATCAATTGCAGTCCTTTTGCGTCAGTCCTTCCGTATGCCTAGGCTCCGCATGCTGGGAGAGCGTTTGCCACGTGCACACATCACACTCAGTCATCTTAAACCTGGTTTGGCGTTTCGTTTGTTGTAGTATCGTGCTCTGGGCGTTTACGTTTGTTGTGCTAAGTGCTGACTTGCTGGTCCTGTGCGTGGGGGTTTCATTGCTATGCCACACCACTGATTGCGGTTGTTTTAGGGTTTAGTGCGGTTGATTTTAGGTTTGGCGCGGTTGATTTAGGGTTTTTAGGGTTTAGTGCGGTTGCTTGAGGTCATTACTGATCGCCGCACTGTTGATTTATCTCTGGAATAGCTAAACGCTTTATCTCTGGGATAGCTGAGCCAATGGTTTGTTTCCTTCATGTATGATTGGGTGTCTCATTTAGGAACGCTTACGCAGAATGAGATGACTGTGAGTCTGATGTATTCGCATGGATCGCAGAAGGTGACTCGCGTGACTGGTGTGGGCTACCTTGGCAGCGGCAGCATGGAAACACTACAGGTGAGCGATATGCTGCATAGACACTTGGAGTGGATGCATGTGGCAACGATGTATATGTATATGTATGTGTATGTGTATGTGTATATGTATGTGTATGTGTATGTGTATATGTATATGTGTATGTATATGTATATGTATATTTATACGTATTTGAATGTTGTAGCTCATCTAGTTTCAGTAGTGGAAGGGTGATGTATGCGTATCATCTATCCGTTCCTGTTTAGCAGTCAAGTGCTGCTCATTAACATCAGCACTGATATTATATCTAGTGTAGTACTGCTGTTGCATCTAGTGCAGTTTCTGATTGCATATCATGTTGTGTAGTACTGACACTCAATGGAAGTGTGGTGGGTGGTGTGGCCTTCGTCTCAGGTGTTCTCTTGTGATTGTTATGCCACTGCGTGTGTGTCGTGTGTTGATAGTATTGTCGTGTGTTGATAATATTGTCATGTGTTGATAGTATTGTCGTGTGTTGATAATATTGTCATGTGTTGATAGTATTGTCGTTGTTGCTTGTCTAGGCAATCATACTTCTTGGGCATGTCCGTCTCACTATCAATTGTCTTTATGCTCATGTCAGGGCGGCTCTCTCACTCAAAGTGAAAACAAAGACATCGAGCGTGTGTTGGAGATCAGTGTACTGTGCAACAACTCTCACGTCACCGCCAACACAGTGCTGGGCCAAGCCACAGAGGGAGCGCTGTTGGTGGCAGCGCTCAAGTTCTCTCTCCCCGATCTGAGAGGTATGCAGAGGCAGCAGACGACTGTGGCGTTGCTTGTATATATATATATGTGTGTGTGTGTGTTTGTGTGGATATGTAGTTGTGTGTGTATATGTTTGTATATATATATATATATATATATATATGTCTGTGTGTATGTACGTATGTATGTATGTATGTGTGCGTGTATATTATATATATATATGTATGTATATACCTTTATGTCTATGCATCTATGTATCTAATTTTGTATTGCATGCACTTGCAGACATGTATGAGCGGATTTCCGAAGTGCCCTTCACATCGGTCACCAAGTGGATGGGCGTGTGCTGTCGGCGAATTGGTGACAATGGCTCAGGCGCACACTACGTCAAAGGAATGCTGGAGGCTGTGTTGTCTATGAGCACTACGTTCTACCGCGACGGCGCTCGCGTGGCACTGACGCACCAAGACCGCAATATGATTGCGAGAGGTATGGCATCTGAACACACAAACCCTAAACCCTAAAACCCATGCACGACAATGCAACTGATAAGATAAGCGTGTGTCGCATGTCGTTGGTAGGCCACAGGTATTGGTAGGCGGGGGTGCATTTGTTTTTGGTTATCTTGGCCGTGTCACAGGTTGTATTGATGCATCCAAAGGCATCTAAAGACATTTCAGGACATCTAAACTAAAGACGTTTAATGAAGTCTTTTGTTCTATTTATAACTTCTAAAGACATTTCAAGACATCTAAACTAAAGACGTTTAATGAAGTCTTTTGTTCTATTTATAACTTCCTCAGAGGCCCAGAAAATGGCGAGTGATGGGCTGCGTGTGCTGGCCACAGCTTCAGGCGAAAATCTAAACGCGCTGTGCTTTGCGGGGTATGTGCATCATCTGTAACTGTCAAGTCTTTTTCTAGCTGTCAGCCTATGTCTACATCCGTGACTGTTTGTTTGTGTCTACATCCGTGACTGTTTGTTTGTGTCTACATCTGTGACTGTTTTTCTGCGTCAACATCTGTGACTGTTTGTCTGTGTCTACATCTGTGACTGTTTGTCTGTGTCTACATCTGTGACTGTTTTTCTGTGTCCACATCTGTGACTGTTTGTCTGTCTACATCTGTGACTGTTTGTCTGTGTCTACATCTGTGACTGTTTGTCTGTCTACATCTGTGACTGTTTGTCTGTGTCTACATCTGTGCCTGTTTTTCTGT
>NW_014040532.1:9916-16615 GCF_001186125.1 Sphaeroforma arctica JP610
TACATCTGGGACTGTTTGTCTGTGTCTACATCTGTGACTGTTTGTCTGTGTCTACATCTGTGACTGTTTTTCTGTGTCTACATCTGTGACTGTTTTTCTGCGTCTACATCTGTGACTGTTTTCTGTGTCTACATCTGTGACTGTTTTCTGTGTCTACATCTGTGACTGTTTTTCTGTGTCTACATCTGTGACTGTTTGTCTGTGTCTGCTGATCCATGGGTTGTTCTTGCACGAATTCAGAATTGCCGTTGTTGTCTGCTTCGCGTCTCTGATTGGGATCGGAGTTCATTGCTTACTAACATCAATACACTAGTGTCCCAGTGCATCAATACATCAGTACACAATACATTAGTGTCTCTAACGTATTAATACATTAGTGTCTCGAAGGTAGTAATACATTAGTGTCTCTAATGCATTCATACATCAATGTCCCTAATTTATCAATACATCAGTATCTCAGCACATCAGTGTCACGGTGTTGCAGTGTGTGACATATGCGACTGCAGTTGCTGTCTGCTGCGTCTGCTAGTAAATGGCTGTTCTTGTTTCTCTACGTTGTCCCATTTCGACTGCATCTCCCCACACTGCGCTGGTTCTTTTTCTCTTTTTTGTGTCCCAACGTTTACTCTTCAATAAGTTTAAGCCTCGACAATGCCCCACGTAATTCTACCCCATGTGTCTCCCAATGACCAGGTGTCCCCGTTGTTTAATTTCTGGGCTTACATTGTCCCGTTTTCCTTGTGTCTCCCAATGACCGGGTGTCCCCGTTGTTTAATTTCTGGACTTACATTGTCCCGTTTTCCTTGTGTCTCCCAATGACCCGGTGTCCCCGTTATTTAATTTCTGGGTGTCTATTGTCCCGTTTTCCTTGTGCCTCCCAATGACCCGGTGTCCCTTTTATTCGCATTCGGGTGCAGCATCGTGGGTATCTACGACCCACCGCGGACAGGCGTGGACCAATCCATCGCGCGGCTGCAGAAGAGTGGCGTGACTGTGTGCATGGTCACAGGGGATGCCCAGGAAACGGGTGGGTGGTGCCACGGGTTGTGTGCACTCGATGTGTTGTCTTGGGCTTCAGGGTTGTAGGGTTTGCGTTGACGATGCGCATATGTATAGCTGCTGCATCGCAATGCCACTGAAGATAGGCCAGTGGGACGATACACACCCCCTGCATACCTACTGCTTGTTACTTATTTCTTGGACTGCTTGATATATCACCTATGTGACTGCTATTGTGTAACGTCTATGTGCTGTAAGTTGGGCCTATTGCGTAACGTCTATATGCTGTAAGTTGGGCCTATTGCCTAACGTCTATGTGCTGTAAGTTGGGTCTATTGCGTAACGTCTATGTACTGTAAGTTGGGCCTATTCCGTAACCTCTGTTTGCTGTAAGTTGGGTCCGCATATGAAGTCGATTCAGCTGGTGCAATTGTCTTCATTGTGCAGATTGGGTCGATATCTTAGGTTGCGCAAAACCAATCACTACACAGCTACTTTCACGTGACGCTTCGCAGGAGAAGGCTTGCATAGTGTGCGTTCACAAAGCTCTTTTTCTCAACGTTGTGCTTGCCTACCCGGCGCTTTGGTTCTCTTTGGCAGTGTCTTCATCTACATAGTTATACTCCAGTGTCTTCATCTACATAGTTATACTCCAGTGTCTTCATCTACATAGTTATGCTCCAGTGTCTTCATCTACATAGTTATACTCCAGTGTCTTCATCTACATAGTTATGCTCCAGTGTCTTCATCTACATAGTTATATCTTAGAGCCATCCTTCCTGAAAGCGGGAGCCCTACTCCAGTGTCTTCATCTACATAGTTATACTCCAGTGTCTTCATCTACATAGTTATACTCCAGTGTCTTCATCTACATAGTTATACTCCAGTGTCTTCATCTACATAGTTGTACTCCACTAAGGTCACATATATCTACACCACTTGTCCTACCCAAAACTGCTGTGGGTGAGCCATACGCTAACACACCACAGTCAATCCCGCTGGTACCTACACGAACGTACTTCAGAAATACACACGCTCACTCACTACCCAACCATCCACGAGTCTGCTTAACAGTGGAACCTCAATTGTGCTCAGGCGACCGGTAGTGCACATTGCACTCACACCTGTACCTACATCACTGTACCTCCATCCCTGTACCCACATCACTGTACCTCCATCACTGTACCTACATCACTGTACCTCCATCACTGTACCTACATCCCTGTACCTATACCACTGCACCTACATCACTGTACCTACATCCCTGTACCCACTTCACTGCACCTACATCACTGTACCTCAATCACTGTACCTCCATCACTGTACCTACATCACTGCACCTACACCACTGTACCTACATCACTGCACCTACACCACTATACCTCTCCATCACTGTACCCACATCACTGCACCTACATCACTGTACCTACATCACTGTACCTCCATCCCTATACCTACATCACTGTACATACATCCCTGTACCTACATCCCTGTACCCACATCACTGTACCTACATCCCTGTACCCACATCACTGTACCTACATCCCTGTACCTACATCATTGTACATACATCCCTGTACCTACATCCCTGTGCCTACATCACCGCGCCTTCCCATCGTGCAGCCATGGCCATTGCCACCAAGATAGGCATCTACACTGAGGGCAGACACGGTGTGCTGTCGGGCAGTCAGATGGAGCAGATGAGTGGCGCTGAGTTGGAGAATGCCGTCGTGTCTACGCGCGTGTTCTACCGCACGTCACCCAGACACAAACTCAAAATTATCAACGCCTTCCAGGCCAGAGGGCACGTCGTGGCCATGACAGGCGACGGGTAGGGGCTGTGTGTGTATGATATAAGAGTGTGTGTATGACAGGAGAGTGTGCGTGTGAGAGACGAGTGTGTGTGTGTCAGGAGAGTGTGTGGTGTATGTGGTGGTGCGGTGGTGGACAGGCGTGTCGGACTATGCCACAGATGAATCTTGCTGATCTGTGTGCTAGTCGTGCGTTGATTGTGTGTGTTTGTTGTGTTTTGTGATTGTGTGTGCTTTGTTGTGTTTCGTGATTGTGTGTGTTTGTTTTGTTGTTTCTCCGTGTATTTACATTTGATTGCCATCTGATTGCTCCATACAGCATTGGGTTGATCTGCTTGTGTGTCTTCTAACTCTCTTACCACGTAGTGTCACAACGCTAACCTTCGCCGTCCCTTGATTGTGTTATCTGCAGCGTGAACGACGCACCCGCCATGAAGCAGGCAGACATCGGTGTGGCCATGGGCACCACAGGCACTGACGTGTGCAAGGAAGCAGCTGACATGATCCTGATTGACGACGACTTCTCGACCATCCTCAGCGCCATCGAGGAGGGCAAGAGCATCTTCTTCAATATCCGCAACTTCGTCCGTTTTCAACTGAGCTCGTCAGCTGCAGCCATGGGCACTGTCGGTGGGTCTGGGTGGGTGGGTGGGGTGTGTGTGGGTGTTCAGCGAATGCCTATGACTTGTATCTGTAGGCTCGAGTGTTATCTACACCTGGTTGTGCCCATATAATCCCTCGAATATAGAATGTGGAAGTGAGAATCATGTGACCCTCTATATGTGTACTGTATAGGCTAGTGCAAAATATCCAACAGATTTACTTGCTGAATGCACATTTCCTTACCAATTTTGTGTCTAATTTAGAAGGTTAGGGTATGTGTGGCATGGGTTGATAGATGCGACTACCATCTCGGTGCTCAGACAAGATGGATATCTTTTGAACACTGAGTGTATACACATGTGGACGTTTCTCAAACAACGCTTTGAATTAAGTAGTTAGATGTTTATGTGTCTGTGCATGTGTATTAGTATATATATGTATATATGTATATATGTATATATATATATATATATATGTGTGTGTCTGTGTATATGTGTGTATATGTGTGTGTAGGTATATATATATATATGTGTGTGTGTGTGCGTGTATGTGTGTATAAAAACATGCGCAACCGGTTTATTGTCCTCATATTTCATACGGGCTCTAACATTCACCAAGTTTGCTCCTTTGCTTGCACCCATATCCGCAGGTATTGCTAATTTGTTAGGCTACCCTAGTCCGCTGAATGCCATGCAAATACTCTGGATCAACATTATCATGGACGGCCCACCGGCACAGAGTTTGGGCGTAGAGCCCGTCGACCAAGATGTCATGAAACGCCCCCCACGCGCACTCAGTGAACCAATCATCACACGGTCACTGCTGGAGAACGTTGTGCTGAGTGCCGTCTTCATCATTGCGGGGTCGTTGTACGTCTTCACGCACGAGATGGGCGATGTAAGTCATGTCGCATGTGCGGTGGACGGTCGCCATTGGTGTGGCGTGTGCTCGTGTGCTGCTGAGTGTATCTTTTTAACAAACAGTTTGTGGTGTTATGTGCTGAGTGTATCTCTTCACAAACAGTTTGTGGTGTTATGTGCTGAGTGTATCTTTTCACAAACAGCTTGTGGTGTTATGTGCTGAGTGTGCAGTTCGGCATGTTTAACATTCGCAACCAACTACTGACACCGTGTCACACGCTGCTGTCATCGTGCTTTACGCTCCTCAGGCAACAGAAGTGAGCGCCAGGACGACTACAATGTCATTTACGACGTTTGTGATGTTCGATATGTTCAACGCCATGTGCTGTCGCTCGGCTGACAAGTCAATATTCAGGATTGGATTCTTCACCAATGTCCCACTGTGTTGGGCGGTATGTTGTCTATTGTGGTGTTGTGTGCTTGTGTGTGTTGTCTATTGTGATGCTGTGTGCTTGTGTGTGTTGCAGGGGAGTGAACCCGCTACACTCGCACGTCAATTGTGTATAATACAAGTCTGGTTAGATGGCTGAACAGCTTCATTTGCAGCATCGCTGTACTTTAGATTGGATGTGAATAGTATTATACGATGCGACATGTTCGAGGTTATAATGAATGTTATAAAATGTCTATGATGTTTCTATGTGAATTGTCTGTAATGATATTTATACAAAATGTATATAAAATGCACATGGAATGTTCCTAAAGTTTCTATATAAATTGTTTATAGAATGTTTATATATAACGGCTATATAAATGTCTATAAAGTTTCTTTATAAATTGTCTATAGAATGGAATGTTTATATTTAGCGTCTATGTAAAATATTTATATATAAATGTCTATAAAGTTTTTATATATAATGTCTGCATATATCGTCTATGTAAAATATCTATAAAATGCCTATAAAGTTTCTACACACTAAGGTTGTGAAACATATCAACCCCTAAAACTTTAACCCTTCATCTCCAAAACTCTCAAGACACAAACACGGTCTTCTCCACTCACGACACAAGCACTCACACGCGCATTTGCGATCCACCTTTCTACGCAGGTGGGTGGATCTATCGTAGGGCAACTGCTGGTCATATACTTCCCTCCTCTGCAGAGTGTGTTCCAGTGTGAAGCGTTAGAGCTGTCAGATGTGGTGTTCATTGTGATACTGTCGTCGTCTGTTTTCTGGGCGGATGAGCTACGCAAAATGTTCTATGGACGCGGGCCATCACATACCCATAGTCGATAAACTAGTGAATAATAAAAATTAATTCTCATAAGTCGATAAACTAGTGAATAATAAGAACTAATTGTCATAGAAAGAAACTCAGGCAAATACAGCACACGCTGATAGGACGACTAAACTTGTGTACTTGTACATACTAACGGGACAGGCACCTAATTAAATAGTTGCGCAACTGTTGCAGTATGGGGTTGGAGCTGTCTGGGCATGCCGCAGCGTTTCATATACCAGAGGGTTTTTTTCATAGCCTTCTAACTCAAACAGAAGGCTATGGGTTTTTCGCCTTCAATATAACGTTTTCAATTGTCTCGGTTGTCGGGAGCACTGCATGCTCAGAAACCACGTGATAGAATAGTTCGTAATATGAGAGCACTGAATTGCCCAGGGCAGGTGTAGTGAACAAATTCAAGTACATACCCTACATTTTCTTGTGACTTATTTTTTTAGGGTTTGATTCAAGTACATACCCGGCATTTTCTTGTGATTTATTTTCCTGTGTTACTAAATTACGCGCCTGCGGCCATTCATCCATCATAATAGGCTGTTTTAGACCTTGTGCCAAAATAATCGTGTCGTGGGGTGCTAAATCACCCGTCATATATTCCAATGCTTTCCATTGGAGGGGTGTGTACATGCATGACTATATGGAAAGTGGACAGTGTAAAGATGGAATCGATTATTGTAGGGTTAGTAATTTTGTTTTGTGTTTGCTATGTAGCATGTGAGAAAGTCCATGCTTCACTAGTTGTTGTACGTTCTATCGTAGATGAGTGCGTGAGGCGTGCTCTGATTGATGCTCTCATGCGTGTGGCTATGACTACATATAGTATTAATGGCTATGACTACATATAGTATTAATGGCTATGACTACATATAGTATTAAAACTGTGATCTTGGTTCGTGTTCGTTCAGCACTCGCCACACGTGTAGCTGCGATGGAGATGATCATGCGTAGCAAAATGACATCCATTCCACGCTCAGCTCATGTGATCGCACCCGCACGCGCACATTCACCACTATAGCCCAATTACGAAAGCCTCTATCGCAGCAATAGAACACTACCTAGCCATACTCGCAGATGCTACACAAGCCTGTAAGACCGCATATATATATACGCGTGTCTTCAAAGGCCGT
>NW_014040532.1:19556-23009 GCF_001186125.1 Sphaeroforma arctica JP610
GTGTGTGTGTGTGTGTGTGTGTGTGTGTGGTGGGTGGTATGTGTGTGTGTGTGTGTGTGTGTGTGTGGATGTATGTATATGTGTGGGTGGGTTTCGAAGTTCATACATGTGGATATATAGAGAAAATTCATCGTGCATGTTCATAGATAGAATAGCCGTATGCATGTTACAATTAAGGTTAGTTTGGTTCAGGAGAACGGTATCTTTATAAACTCTCGCACCTACGAAGCATTAGACAGCGATGTCACAAATGAGATGCGGTCAAGTGGGAGTATGCTTACACAAAATTGATGATGACAAAAGTCAAATGAGACTACACTCAAATCTTAAATCTATCAGGCGATGATCCGATATTGGCCAATTCTCTATACTATGACACAAGTAGTAAAGGTTACCTTGATTGAGTTTTTGCGTGCGCAAAGCTGGCACTGGTGTCTCAAGGACAGGTTTTCCTCTACTGCTCTTGCTGGAGTTCCGCTATCCATGGTATCTGGATCACCACCTTGCCACGCAAACTTTAGATTGTAAACGCGCATCATATTGGAGGATAGTTTGTGGATATGGGAGCGATATGGTTTTTCTTAAGAAGATCGAGTGAGTTAACCTACTGGTAAGTGACTTGAATGTTTTGTCCCGGTTCGCTACTGTTCACACCTTTATTAATCCTAGTTTGTGTAACGAATATGTATCTGTCGTATTCAGGCCGAAAATCCACCCACGATATCAGACTATATGTGAAAGTATCAACAGTATGTGGAAGCGAGCTTCTATAATATGTGGAAGCGAGCTTCTATTTATAACGAGTTGTGTTGCTATACTCGAGTCTCAATTGATGTGAAGCCCGTGGCCGGTCCGTGACCCGTTCAGCCATCGAGTATGAACCCACCCTTCGGCAATCGGTAATCGCCATCGGCGGCAGGTTCAAAAAAAAAAATTGAAAACCCAACAGACCAGAGCTGGCAGTGAATCTTCAATCTATTTTTCACACAAAAAGCATAAATTTACATCAAAACAAGCTACCTAATATGGCATGTTAGAAATGACGCCTAACTCAACACTGGGTCCTGTCAGGTTGACCCTGTCTTCGTGTCAATGTGTGTATTTTATAATATAATTCCGTTATTTATGGCAACAATGCCCTGTGCATACTCTGGACAGGACAAATTTGTGTTCCACAAAGCACAAAACAAACTGGTACAGTCAAAATGAGATTTGAAGTGTAGTGAATGGAATATGAAACATTAAATATTGAAGCCGGAAAGAAGTATTGGTCCGGTACAACATGATTGTTTTAGTTGGATGAGAAAGATAAGAGGAAATTTTTTGTTGCATCCTATATAAGTACAATATAAGTTGACAGCTAGAGTTAAAAATATAGTGTAAAAATGAACTACTAAATTTGTACGAAAGGAACAATATCTATGTTTAATTGGTTTGATTTGAAAGATATTCAAGGGTACAGAGGAATGGATGTTGCATGAGATTTAAGAAGAAAGTGTATATCAATGATAAGAGTCAGAACATTTTAATTTGATATACTAATTATACACATTATTTGTATAGAAGCTAAGGTACTTTCAAGACCTAAAGTAGTAAGAGTACTTAGTCAGCCGTCTCGAATTGGTTCGGATTACTGTTGGATATGTTGTTGACTAGTTCTTTTTTCATTCGGAATTTATAATCCAAAATCTATTGATTTATTTATAGTTGTCATGAAAGACTATATAGAATAGAATGGGAAATCGGCTTTTGACGCCAAACCGACAGGTTATTGGAAACTGGTGAGGCCCTGCATGTATACAACTCTACACCTTGTCACAATTGCGCCTTTGTGACAACAAGTACGCAGCTCAGTAAAGATCGGTACTGAATAAAGACGACGTATACGACGGCAGAATACTGCATTCCCGATTAGGGTTTTTAGGGTTTAAAATTCTAGATTAGAGACTGGTCTGACAAAGGGAAGTAAATTGTTGATTTCGCATTTATTTTCTTCTCTTGTACTATTTTTTTTGTATTGTACGTGTTTGTAATCCTTGTAGATTCATTTAAACGTCTGACGCTACTTGTCGTATAATGTAGTAAATACGCCACACTTTTGGTTTTGCAATAGACTAGGTGAATGACTGAACCAACTAATACATTTAGTTGGTTGATTCAGTCATTCACTTTAGCTACCACAATGTGTACAAGAATACAAGCCGTGGTAACGATATACCTGTAGGCGATTAAGATTTTGTTTCACCTCTATGAATTATATGTCGTTCAAATCTCTGAATTTTTATGTAGATTGGCATCTTAAGACTTGGCTGTAGATTTGACAACACCGCAACAAATATGTGTACTGTTGCCACAAACAAACGATAACGCTTGTATATTCTTCCCATTCATAACTATATAGTTCAATAATGCCCGGCAATGGCATCCTGTATATGCAAACTCATTTGCAGGTGTAATATAAATAACTTGTGGAACACTGTACCAGTCCATTATAAACCTGTGTAGTTGCAATTGCTTCAGATATCCAGGCAATAACTACCTCAGGCTTACACGTACTTGCGCCATTACAAAGCACATCTTAAGTTTTTTGTCCGATTTACGAATGACCCCTGAAGTGTTTGAGAATCTTGAATACTACTCTGTTGTGTCATCGCCCAAATTTGCTGCTTCATTATCTGCGACAACGGTCCTTGTAAGTGTTTACCGATGTTCTGAATATAAAACCAGCGGATTTCTAATAGTAGAAATACATGATGTATATTCGAAACGTTATATAGTTATAATAGTACTGGGATACGTTGAAACGTAATTGTAGGTACTTATAAAATCAAAACAAACAAATATTCTAGCTTTAGATATTTGGAAAATGCAAACAAACAACCAACTAATGCGTTTTAAAGTATTTGAAGATACAATCGTTGTATACATACAATCGAGAGTGGAGACTCTATTATAAACCTGTTGGTCGTTTTTCTATATGTTTCCCCCCGTAATATTGGGATATAAATAATCAATAGTTGGTCTCAGGTAAAATTTGACACTTGATGACACATGTTCTATTCCAAATACTCTCAGCGCAAGATAATCCACAGAGAAATAGGACATGATATTCAGTTTGATGTTTTTGATTTTATTTTGTTTTACTTAAGGACTAAGAGTTCTTTTAATAGTAATTGCGATTTAAGAATTTCTGTTTTGATGCGTAAAATGAAATATTACACATCCAATGGAATAGACTCTGATCATAGTCACTGACATCAAATAAATCTAGACCGACATACTGAGTGATTAGAGCGGAACTATATAGACAATAGTATTAGTCTTAAATCCCCTAATGCTTTACTCATTTTCGAGGGCTGGAGCTGTAGAAATACGGCCTCCGGTCAGTCTAAAATATCAAGATCAATTGAGATAATACATTGGTTTTTTTTTTGTATTTTAAATAATTTAATA
>NW_014040532.1:23783-58799 GCF_001186125.1 Sphaeroforma arctica JP610
TTTACAGAGCTAAACGTAATTTACTTTGCAGGTTAACATAATTTATTTTTGCAGTTTAACTTAATTAAGGTACACGTATTGGTAATATATAATCAGCCTGGTTAATCCGACTTTTTCATATATTCTAAGTTTAAACTGTCATCGGTACCATGACGCAAACAATAGGAAAACGCAAGTGGTCTAAGACCTCTAAGTCTACTCAACGAGAATGTAAAGTATCAACGCCAGTCGAGTCCAACGATGAGGAGACGACAACGGTCCAGGAGTCGCCTAAAGAGACGATGGCTAGTTCGAAAAGAGAAGAAAATGAAACTGGCAAGCACAACGGCGAGTTTCAAACGACCGATGGAGTATTCAGTTTCGTCACCTACAGAAGGAGTTATAGCCCTTTAAGGCAAATCGACGGGATCAAGAAGTCGCATCACATTTGGACCTCTAGGGTATAAGTTGCGAGAACGGAGACGCCAAGTAATCGAATAAAAATCTTTGGATGAGATTGATTCGAATTCTGACCTGGCAGATTCTGATGAATAATTCAGGAAATTTCAGCACTTAGCGCGTGATACAGTACCAGAAGCGAAAGAAAGCATCGAGAAAAGAATTCACTGTCGAGAAATCTGAAAGGGATTACAGTGTGAAATCAGATGATAGTTGCGCATTGCCACCTGCTGGAGAACCAGACAATGTTGAGCCAGAGGTGATTGATTTTACAAAATCACCATTGGAAGAGCCATTTGATTTCGTCATTACAATTCCTCTGGACGAAGGTACGCCAGTGTGACATTACTTATTGGAATTGGACACACATATAGCACATGTTCAATATCAAGAGATGCGGGGTACAAACAATTATCTGGTCGTCCCTTCACAGGAAATATCAAGGAGTTTTGTATGCAGACATACACCAATCTTATCCAGATATGGTACACGAGATTTCAATTGAAGACATTACATGGACTGAACATTATTCGAGAACAGATCAGATCTTTTCTAAGCGTCCGAGTGCTGAAGTACAATTCATACAATCTATTAAAAAAAAGCATACAACGCTAATGGAGGATCTGTTAATGGTTAGGACTCTTATCCTGCAGAGGATAATTACAAGGGAAACAAAGGTGGAGACAGGTGAATAAAAGAAAAATCACACGCAAGTTTCTGATGGCCACAAGAACAATGTCAACACGAGAAGAGCCCCTGTGAACAAGTCTGCTACGTCAGCCGATTCCCTAAAGCCTAAGCAGAAGAGAATCAGGGCCTTTGTCGAAGCAGACTAAAACTGGCGCATGACCCAACATGAGTCGAATGGTTGTTGGAACGGTAGGCACGCAGATAAATGTAAACATTTTGTCGCTTAGTGTGCAACCTGTGCTGGAACTGGAGGTTCATGTGTAAACTGAAACTGAAGGTAGAAGTTAAGTGACAGTTGTACCAGATCTTGGCACTGAAAAAAAAGGATGCACCTTAGGGCGAGCGTGTCATTCTTGATGTACGGGCTAACATGCAGGAAATAAAAGCCATTTTGTTCCGGTCTCGAAAGTTTCATACATATCATCACGTCTTTGTTAAAAAGTGAATGTGGCTCGTAAATTGGTACCTACTACGCTTAAATTAGCTGACGAAGAGAGATAACGTGTCGAAACATAGCTGTAGGTCGGAGGTCCAGGTTACCCGATCAACGCACAACAGTCACAAAGGCAATTATCTGTAACAGGGAGACTTGTTGTCGTTTGGTATAACTATTACTGGTATACCACCAACATCGACCTACAGAATGATCAGTCAGATGGCAACCCCCTGAAGACTGTGAGAGAGATGATACCTCAATTCACTGCGAAGCTTAAGAATATAATCTTTGAGGATGACAAGATCAAGATTACAGATTGTGTTAAGTTCAAGTTGAATAACGAGTATGTGAGCTTAGACCTAACTAAGATATACTTTTCGAAGTTGAAATGTTCTACGCGCAACTGGGTTTTAGCAGAGAACAAGTCAAGACCTAGTTGAAAGATGAAGTAGTCACAGTCAATTACGAATCGACCCCAGCAAACCTAGCAGTCTTGGCAGTAGACCAGTTCAACTCCGATGGGACAATGAATAAAGTTTGAGTGTGTTTGAATATGAGCCCAATCAACGTGCTCATTCTCACACATAATTTTCACCTACCGAGGATCCGAGTTGTTGATGCGACTGGAAGTAGCTAAAATATTTTCCAACATCGATTTGAAGCAAGGCTACAACCAGATGAAGATATACAAGCCGCATAGGAAGTACTTCACATTAACCTAAGACAGGCAATAATATTCGTTTAAGGGGGCACCATTTGGTTTGCACATGTTACCAGCGTTCTTCCAACAAATCATGTAAGACTTGTTTCGAGACCTGGATAACGTGCAAGTATATATCTACGACATCGTCGAATTTATGAAGACCAAAGTAGAACATGACGAAGTTGTATGTGAGGTTTGAACCAGATTAAACAAACGGAACGTAAGATCAACAGCAAGAAATGTCAAGTTGGCGATAACGAGATATGGTTGTTGAGCTACCGGGTATCCGGTAAGAAAGATAAGTATGTCTGCCACGTCTTTGATATTGCATCCAAATGTAACGTGTTATATCCTCTGAAAGATTAAAAAACACAAACAGTAACCGAGAGCATCTATAGAGGTTTTTTTGTTTTGCGGATTTGGTCTGGCCAGCTATAGTGTGTACTGATAACGATAGTAAGTTTACGGGAAATGCCATGACAACACTGTTACTCGTTGCAGGCTCATGCCATGAGATGGATGTACCTTACAGGCCTCCAACACAAGGTGCTTATGAGGTGCGACACAGGAAGATGAGAAAGTTCATGCCCGGAGCATTGCTAGACGATGCTTGTTTAGAGCTTAAGGCTCAACTAGAACCCTGCCGATGCCAGGGTACTTAAACTGCTGATGAATGACTTCCCAGATGTTTACAACGTGTAAACCAACTAATGGACAAATCAAATATTGAATTTAACTCCAGATAATAATGGAGTGGAATCCTCTCATCCTAATTTTGATGTAACAGAATCTTCTGAGGAAGTTAATATGAAATGGTTAAGGCAAAACCATGCTCTTTAAGCATATGAATAAGTTCAGAACTGAGAAAGATTGCAAACGGTACGGGATTGTACACCCGCAACTGAAGCAACACACACATCAGGTGTATCACGAATGCATTGGCTGTGATTTTAACCGGATCAAGCTATATGTATATACTCCCCTAAGAACTGTATCTGAAGACGAGACCGCCGGGTGATCATTGATTTGGTTGGGCTGCCCTTGCCCACACATAAGAAAGATAAGTATGTCTGCCACGTCTTTGATATTGCATCCAAATGTAACGTGTTATATCCTCTGAAAGATAAAAAAACACAAACAGTAACCGAGAGCATCTATAGATGTTTTTTTGTTTGCGGATTTGGTCTGGCCAGCTATAGTGTGTACTGATAACGATAGTAAGTTTACGGAAAATGCCATGACAACACTGTTACTCGTTGCAGGCTCATGCCATGAGATGGATGTACCTTACAGGCCTCCAACACAAGGTGCTTATGAGGTGCGACACAGGAAGATGAGGAAGTTCATGCCCGGAGCATTGCTAGACGATGCTTGTTTAGAGCTTAAGGCTCAACTAGAACCCTAAACTCTAAAACTGTGTACAGACACAAATGAACGAGACACCGGATTCAGTCGCTGGTGCCACGCCCGCTTACTGTTTCAGGGGCCGTTATAGTGAGTTACAAGTTCCTTTTATCAAGAATTCTCAAGAAGATCATGTGTTACCTTGGTTAAACAAGATGTGTCGAATCTGAGACGTTGTCCTTCCTTGTTTGAGAGAGATGAATGATAGCTCTTTCAAGAAGAGACGGAAACGATGGGATGATTCAAATAAAATAGTCGAGCTTGAGGTAGGCGATATAGTCAACATCATGGCTCGCAATTTCGACAAAACTGTGCTTACGGCTGAGTATTTTGTACCATTCAAGATGTCAAGGGCCGATAAAAAGGGCGGAACGTATAAAGTTAACATTGTTGACAGTTCTAGTGCTCTAAATATTATATCACATCGTATTCCAAAGACAGAATCAACCTTCGTCGTGTACGTGAAGCTACTACACCTTTTATGTCATACGAGTTTAAAAAGGTTCTCGGGAAGTACAAACATGATGACATGACATATTGCACAACTGAATTTGCAGATGGGATATGAGCTACCAACATCTGCATTCGATGATCCAGACGTACTGAAAGCTTTCAATCAGGAGTTTTAGGCTTATGCTGAGGATATCTTACCTACAAACAAACTTCCTGATGTGGTCAAGGTTTATCCGCATGCAGCATTCATTCCGAGCTTCACGGACCATGGAATGTACGTACCTCCAAAAGGCACAAAGAAACGTCCTACCCACCATCGAGGATCACAAGGACCTAAACCCGAACGTTATAAAGTCGCCGAGCAACTTACAAATTGTAAGTATACTTGTCTAAGAGAATATAGTACAAGCATTGAGGCCTAATGATCGAAACTCTTTTCTTCCTTTTCGCTTTTACAATTCATCTTCTATATGTTTCAAAAAAAAATACAAGTCACCACTGTAATTTCAAGCTGAGGGGGGGTTGTGCAAGAACAGCGGGTTTCTAATTGTAGAAGCACATGCTAAACGTATACTATAGACATATGAACGCTTCAACGTTATATAATACTGGGATAGGTTGAGACATTAATTTTGGATATTTGGAAAATGCAATCAAGCAACAAATTCTATTTTTAAATATATGAAATTACAATCGTATACATCAGAGAGTAGACACTATTGTAAACTTGTTGGTGGTTTCTCTATAATGATATGCTTTTCACCTTAATACTGGGATATAATGAATAGTTGGTCTCAGGTGAAATTTGGCACTTGATGGCAGGTGTTCTATTTTCAAATACTCTCAGCGCAAGATAATCCACTGAGAAATAGGACATGACATTAACTCCCCCTAGCCAGCCTACTAGATGTGCCCGTCTATACCGTCAATGAGATGGAGAGCTAGGCACCAAATGATGGGGTATAAGTGCCGATATTAACAGCGACATTTCACTGCACCAGCTTGGTGGTTTAATTTTCTATTATTTTTCCCAAGTTGGACTTAGAGTTCGTTCATTAATAATTGCGATTGAAGGTCTGTTTCGATGCGTGAAATGAAATGTAACGCAAATAAAATAGACTCTGATCTTATAAATCTAGACCGACGTAGTGAATGACTAGAGCGGAACTATATAGATAATGGTCTCAGTCTTAAATCCCTATTCTTTTGCTCATAGCCGAGGGCTGAAGCTAAATTTGATTTACCTTTTGCAATTCAACTTATTTACCGTAGTTTCTATAACGTAAACATATCGGTACTGTATAGTCAGCCTGGGTAATCCGGCTTTTCACCCGCAGGTTTATAAATGCTGTGATGCGTATTTTGTACATGAATTGGGAATTCTGTCAAAATTGTAAATTTTGTAATATACTGGGGACTTTCAAATAGCGGACATTCCCATACCTAGTGGACCAATGAAAGTTAATCTTTAGAATCTTCTATTACATTGGTTAGTTTTGGAAAAGGAAAGGATATACGACCTAGAATGCTCTGATGTCGTTAATTCGTACTGTATTCTTATACTAAATGCTAATTTAGGACTACTACCACTGTCGTATTTAACTATGATTACTTCTATGAAGTGTGGTGATGAGAACGGGTCTAAAACGGCGAAGCCTACCGAGCTCGGCTCACCCCCTGCAAGCAGTCATGTTTACAAGTTATATATGATCATAGGTTGGAGTTTTACTATATCTCCTTCATAGCCAGAAGTGCCCGTGTAGCTTCCACTGGCGACAAACCCTTCTTTCCCACAGCCAAATTACAATCGTCAAATTGATACACGGTTGTCACAACCAGGCCTTTGAATAGACGTATTGTTTTCGTTCGCACCAGACAACTGTTCAGTTCCACTCTGGTGTCGGAATTTGAAATTCTCGCTGATGTGCCTGTTGCATCTGTCGCTATTTGTGATTATTGCCAGATAGCGGGTGTTTTACATCAACTTAATCTTAACAGTCTGGTTATTGTCGTTTACAGCCTGCCGTCGGCTAGCGCTTAGACTGATGTTCGACATCGAACCTCCGGGGATTTTTGAGACAACTGACAAGACTGACGTATATTTCATTCCGTTTTTTGCGTTTTGCGATTCAGGCTTTCTTATATTGTCTGGATATCATCCTCGGTCAGGGCTTCATACCTACATTCTAGTGCGGCGAAAGCTTCCCACGGCTTATCAATGGGTTGGCTGATATCCATCTGCAGTAGTGGAGACCAAGCTCGGTTGATGATCTGGTCAGCCTCGGCAGTTCCCTTGGAGGTAATCGGTTGCCCCTTAAACAGTGTTGGATCGGTCAATATATCTCGTACACCTTCACAATTCACGGATTAAATAGTCTCCAGTCGACTTCGGTCGTCTCAATATCATTAGAGTTCACAGTAGGCATATTAATAGCTTGAGATCAGAGTGATCTGATAAGTTCATAGGGTGTAGGGTAGTAGACTGTAATTAAGTGCAAATGTATGTCGTTATTGCTGACCCCACATATCAATTTATTTCAAGGTCTTTGTGCTAGTGCTCAACCACTTTGGTTGACCAGGGTATAAACTCATATGGCCAGTGTGAAACACCTTCTATAGAACACTTCAACTTTTCGATACTATTCTATTTCGGCTTCTCTGCTACTTTATCTCACGTTGATCATGCACTTCCACATAAGCTGTGACTCACATAAAGGCACAGCTATTTATAGATTGTTGCGGATAAGAAACTTAGTTAACTCTCGGGAGTCGGCTAGAAAATTAAATTAACTCCTAAAACTCTAGCTCTCTATGCTTTCTATAAATCAAAAAGTTTTGCTTGCTGTAAAATCTCAAATCCGGACAAATGTGACCTGCAGTCTCTCATCTACGATTGGAAGATAGATATGAAGCATGAGGATGCGGTCAACTGATATTAAGTCGATCTGAGTTGTTAACACCTGAAATAAGAAGTACTTAGCGATGGGAGCGGAACTATATACACAAGAGTCTCAGACTAAAGTTTACTTACCTTTTGGCTCACTACCGAGGCCTAAAGCTGAACTTAATTCTTTTCAATATGTGTAAGCCTCTTTCATAGTACGGGTTAGTCAGCCTGTGTAGTCTGATTACACATTTTTGGTAGGTGTGTTCTTAATACTGTGCTGGAATGCGGGGTGTTTGCACAATTGTTGGGTACATTGTCGCTAATATGTGGGAGCTACACAAACTCTGTATCCTTACTATAATATAATATAACTCTCAAAAATTGCTAGTTACTGGTACCCGGTTCCTGCCCGAGGGTGACATCTGAGTTGTGGTCATGTCTTCAACTTCATTTGCGTCACCCTCATTTTCGTCCTCACCATCGGACATTTTAAAATGATCATGTCCGGAGCGTAAGTTGCAAGACTGACTACCAACTGGATTGTATCCTATCGGCTATCTCCTCGTTCATCACCTGTCTCAGATCAGATAAATGTGTCAATAAAGCTCTGCGAGGGAGTCATTTGTAACGAGCTTTTAGAACTCTAATTGTAAGATAGATTGTTATAACCAACTACACGAATTCGAGAAGAACTGGTGCAGCCTCTTGTGCTTGTACCTCAGTACACTCGATATTTGTGCGAAGAACAAAATAAAGGCCGGTGCAACTTTGTTTGTGTTAAGATTGCTCGGGTAACTTCTGCTGTGGGAGTGCAAATCTGCGACAAGGAGGCTTCGGATCAGCTTTTTTAGTATAAATTTACGGAAGGCACTATGATTATCACACGCCAAAATACACTAGGCAGATGATAGCCCCAGTGTCATCTGCTTTTGCCAATGCGACTTACATTGTATGCTTAAACAGTTCTCCTTCGATCATCGAATGAACATGACTAGCCATCAAATTGAGGTTCATTTTTCCCCCCACTAATAGGCGTAATAACGAGTGCTTGTATGTTTTTGGCACGCGCTTGTCAAGAAGAAAAGCATACAACAATTCTCACTCGCAAGTTAATAATATCCCGGTGATCACGAAAGAATCTGCTGCACATATGCGAGTACAAAAAAGAGTTCATTCGAAATCGTCGCGCCAATCGGTTTGTTGCAAGCATTTGTATTTACTTGTATGAAAATAGGAAACTTGCTTCTTCTTTGATAAAAATTATAACAAGTATCTAGCTCGATCTCTTACCATACAACAGATGGGTTTAGATATCTGCACTGACTCGTTACAGGTTATCAATTGATCTGTGGGGGGTTTTCATGATTTGTTTTATTATACTATCACAAGTCGCAACCGCCTCCAGCTTTGCCTTTGTGCAAGCGAGGTAATTAACGAATAAGGACTTTAATGATTTTTTTAATTAGGGTTTTAGATGTAGTTTCTACTGAGTCATGAGCCGGTGTGTGAACAGTGAATTCACCACAGTTGGTGTGCTGTCTAATTATGTATATGTATAACCAACAAGTCGGCCATATTATATGCGATGCTGACAAATTTCTAGTCCATTACTTGTGTAATTTTGTCATATCGGTAAACAATTGTTCGCGATTATTTACAATATTACGATTTCGCACTTCCTTTCCCAGTGACTCGTTGATAACAATACATACGCGTGCACGCTTGTGAATGCTTTCAACACTATGACATACTTCAAGAAATCTCTTTCCAGCCGTCATTTCTCTTCAGAACTCATCTAGTTCAAATATCTTAGAGTAATTAATGTGTAAATTAGCTCTGGACATGTCGTAGACTACAAATACATCATCCACTATTATTGGTCTTAGAGATATAGCCGGAGATGCTCCGGATCACCACAGAGCAGTCACTTTCACTGTTGGAAAGCGTGACTATGGAAACGAACAATGTAAATACTGCATTCCTATCGACCAGATCACAACCGCAACTTGTGCAGCGTTCATCGTCCCTATTCCCTTAAAAACACGCAAATAGGTTTCGATCTAATCTTTACGTATCAAGTAGTTAACATCTACTTTCTGTGTGACTAACATATCTGCCTTGTTAGAGCGTGCCTTAGAAAAGGGTGCCGTTGTGTACTGCAACTGTTCGACGACTAAACATAGCCAGGTCGCACAAAAAATCACGCCAGACAAGTATATTAATAGTGTTGACTATCCAGATTAATAGTAATTAAAGTATATTTTCCGTGGAAAAGACTTTTGACAAGCTGGGGTTTGCTAAAAGGGCTGAGACCCCGGATTATGTCATACTCCAACTGCGCGTTTGACTTGTTCTGTTTGTGAGGCTATGATTTTATAACAGTATTTTCTCTCCACTCTAAATATTAAAAAATCTGACGTGCAAAAGTTCTCCAGGTGATAATGTACTGAAATCTGTGTATGTTACCACTGAAGTGAAATATGGTTAGGGCAAATGGAGCAGGGGAGAGAGTGAGTGGGGGGGCGGGGAGGGGTTAGATAATATTGAAATCTTTCGCCCGAGTAAATACCATTCAACAGATGTCATTTATAAGCCACAAGTGCAGTGGGCTTTAAAACACGTAGCCCGCTATAGCACTTTTCGTATGTGAAATGCTTAGATGAGTTGAAAAGCTTACGAGTTCTTGACGGAAGCACATCCTCATCCTTGCAGGATCTAAAACCACCACTGATACCCGATAGATTATATTGGAGTTGAGTATGACAGCTAGCTTACCTTGCATTCAAACACGCGATCAGATTTTTCTGAATGTTTTATTGTAAATTAAAGCCAATTTCTCAGTTAATGTGTATCAAAAACCAAAACCCACTGACAGAATTCACATAGGCTAACTATGGTATAGTATTTATACACTTCAAGTCGAGAGATGAGGAGTTTATCATCCGACCCATTAGCAGCTGCTATAGTAGATCCACTCTATTCGAGACAAATAAAATAAAAGTGTCTAAATCCATAATCCTATTTGTACTTCTGGGTTTATTATCAGCAGCATTCCCTTTTGTTCACATTCGTTTGTTTTCAAAAGAGCAATTAGCACCAAAACTATAATCTAAGAGAAACACTGGCCTGAAATATATACTTGTTAGATTACTTCTAGGGTATTATGTATCGGATGGCAATCAAACTTATTTAAAGGGCAAATTTGTTTTGCTTCCGCAGGACTATGGTGGCGAACGTTCGGGTGTGAAAACACGCGTACTTGCTATTCTTCCAAAGTCGAAATATATCAGTTTTAAAGTACCCGATATGATATGTACACGTGTAAAACTGGTTTTGTGTGCAATATCAAGCCTCTGAATGTACACGTCTTTCAAGAGTATTATATCCATATACACATGTTATAGATCATGGTATCTTAATTTCAATCATAGCGATACATATCCATCTAATCCAACAATCATAACGCATCGATTTCCACTTTCATTATTATTCAAACCGCCATTATGCGTATTACTTTCTTTGCAACAGTTATTCCTGCACAAATTGACGACTCCAAAATCTTTATCGTATCAAAGGTTTCGATTTATTGTATCTACTTAGGAAGCAGATGCTTGCCAGAACGGAACCACCTTCATTATAGACAAGTACTCTAAACCCTAAACCCTAAACTCTAAAACCGAACCTCGACCTTCGAAACCCTAGAACCCTAAAACCCCCGGAGCATGTCAATTCATGTATTCATTACAAATTGTAATCAAAGTTACAAGATTACACGAAAGTATCAAATGATGCGTAATTTTTATCTCTTGCAAATGAGAGTATTCAGCGCAAATGGGGGTAAAAACCTCGAAGTAGGTTGCAATTGTTATTAGCACGTAGCGACATTTTACATGTCACAAAACCCAAGAAAACCCGTTTCCTCGGAAGCCTACTTAAAGTAAAAAGAAGGTAGGCCCTCAAATTCTCTTTCTGTAGTAATTCAATCATTTCTCTATATGTGAAATATCAGTAATAGTTTTGGCTCTATTGATGGAAAAGTAGTATACAAAATCTCGATGTTACAATTGGCCTCAGGTTCATGTGGCCAATTGCTTCGATATCTTGTACGTGTCGTTTAGGATATGGCATGACAACTAATTAGAGAAAAGTATTCAACACATTTCTTCGATCTGTATTGTTTCCAGATTACGACCTGACTTGCACGATTGTCTACTTATCAAAAACATTTCATTCCCGAGAACTTATCAAGTTTTTTAGTTGAGACTCAGAACAACGACAAAATGTTACTGGGCACCTATTTTGTAGGACTTCGATCTAACCCCTTTGAACTTGCTTCCTATCGTGATAATTGCGTGTAGTAAGAAAGATCCGAAATTATTTGTGTAATATTTACGAGCTGCTTGTTGTAGAATTATACATTCACAATAGTGACTCCCGTCGCCAAACTAGTTTACTTTCATTTTCCACTGTCGAATCACAGAATAGACTCCATGGAGCGGTTTGTATGGTACAGGTATCGCATGTTGATGCGAGTTGAAATATACACCTTGAAGCATGCTTTCTGTTGCTTAGTCTTTCATCTATACATCGCTTCTGGTTTAGCACAAAAACGAAGTATGGGAATACGTTGAAGCAAAAAAAATCCGATATCCACTTTGGATTGTTTGTTGACGCCAATTTGTTTATTATATGTCGCGTATAGTCTGTTACCGCCGGGCAGGCTAAAACCCTTCCTACTGATAAAGCTATTTTGAAGCTATATACTCGTCATCTGATGACCTGCGTGCCTTTTCAATTTAAATCCTGCGTGGGAAGCTAAGTCGGAACTTTCAACGTCCTGGAGAAATATCACGTGTAATCTTCGGTAATACAGCATTGTGGATTATATGGATTTTGTACAACAAATTGGTACGGGAACAGCAACATTTGTGAGTGTAACAAAGCTTGAATAACAGTGTTGAGACGTGCGATTGGCATGTGTAGCTTGCATGGCGACTGCCATCTTGTGACCATGAATACTTGTAAGAAAAAAATGTCAAATGTGCTACAGCTGTATCGGTGTAATTTTAAATCTTAGTGGCGGTGACCTCTGCTATGATGTATTTAAAATGACCACGATGGTGTTAAAAGTCCCCGCTCCTGACAGAATGTGCTGGCTATCAATATGACTTGTGATGCATGTATTTAATTGCAATCAAATATCCGCCTCTTCAAGTGAAATTAAACGGAAAGCTAGCGGTGAATCAGATCCCACACCTAGATATCGATTATATTGAAATTCTTTTAAGATGAAAGTAGCAAGGTACTCTAGAAGGTAAACTATCCATTTGTACTCGCATTAAAAAGGAAGCAGAAATTAGACAATTAGACCACTAAAATATGATGTGAATGGTCAATCCATTTAATATATTCCTAAATTACATACGCGCACACTTCGAGAGTATGTTCATACCTGTATATATATAAATCCCTTAATCAATCTACTAATTTTATGTAGTAGCGGTAACACGTACATCCAAACATGCTCCAATATCAATCCTATGATTGAAGAGCTATTTTATAGAGCAGGCGGCGAACGCGTATCCTCACCACTACACTATCACACAGTCCATTCAAGACATTTTTCTGCTAACTGCACGATTCAGAGATATGATGATATGCCTTCTCCTCCACTTCTTTCTGAGCCTGTGCCTTGTCTATACTGCTCATGAGCAATCGCAACGCCAAGTATTTCTTCCTCAACTGCTCGAAGTGTTCAGCACTCTCCACCGTGGTATGCCCGTCCGACTTGTTGTGCAAGGTGCTCATCTGCACACAATCCTCGGATACATCAGGGCTATCCTCGTTCACCTCATCTTTTTGCGACAGGGCCACCAGGTCATGTGTGGGTGGTTGAAGTGAGTCTAAAGATGCCTTGGTACCTGGCGCTGATACAATCTTATCCTCCAGCTGAGTGCCGGCTGAAATGCCCATCTTGTACATGTCCTGTGTAAGTCCATCCACATGCAGGTCAGTGGTTTCTTCCAAAGTATCACCCTCACCACTCCCATCTGACACTCCGAACGCACTGTCGGTCGCACGTGCTCTGCTCTCTTCGACACTCGCTGCATGTTTTCGGTCTGCATCATTTCGGTCTGCATCATTTCGGTGATGAACCGTGATGTCGCTACCGTACACAGGCTCTTCATTATCACTCGACTTTGCAACTCTGTCCTCTGTTCCTTGCACAGACATGGCGGATTGCTGACTGATGCCCTCCTCAACCACCTCCGCTTCCTTAATTGGCGACTCGTTGTAAGATAATTCCGCCAAGCGTTCCGTGACCTCGTCTACTGCCTGTTCGTCCTCCGAATGTGTGTGATTTTGTACACTCGAATCTGGAGTTTCAGGACTAATATCATCTACTGCTTTTCGAGGTGATTTCCCTACGTCATATTGCTGATCGATGGCATCGTCCTCGGTATCAGAGGTGACTTCGCTGCCGTTCGTGAGCTCGCTCTGCAGTTGCTTGACATCGTTTGCACCCACGTGACAATGCATTTTTTCGCTTAACACGCGTTTGTACACATCGTCGACACCGTAATCTGCACCGCTGGATGACTCCTCCTCTGAATCGACAGGCTCTTGCTGAAGTGTGCTGTCAAACGAGACAGTATTGCTACCGGTTGCCTCTGATGTCTTGAAGCTAGACTTGAGCTGCTCGCTCTCGTCCGCACTGGATTCTGCCGATGCACTGTATCCCGCCTCTGCCGCCTCATCAGGTTCACTACCAACAGCCTCTAAGGCTCCCAGCGGTTCTACATCAGCTTCGGATGGTGACTGCACATCGAATAATGCCTCCCATGGCATACCTTGGTGCTCTTCTGCTTGTGCCTTGGATTCAGATTGGCCCTCCATCAGAGGTGGAGATGATGAAAAACCGGAGGAGGTGTACTTCCTGGAACCAGAGCTGAACATCTTCTTGAGTGTGCCACTCACTCTCGCACCAAGACCACTTACACTCGTGCCAATACCCGACACACTTGATCTCTTGGAAGCGGCCGGTGCACCATCCGGTATTTGCTGTGAGTCCTTCATATAGTCGTTTATACCCGTACCTTCATCACTATGTAGTTCAACACCAGATAGCATTTTGAACTCCGACCTATCATAATCGACTCCTGTATGCTCCTTCTTCGCTCGGTCAGACATATTCGATTCAGTCTCCTTGTCTGTGCCCTTGCTGCTACTCTTACGAAGAGCGAACCCAGTCTTCTTCTTTGATTTCTTGTCCATTGTGCTCGTCTCCACTGAGGTCCTCTCCGCTCTATCACCTGCCCCATCATACGAGTCTTCGATTGTGAGATCGTATTCATCCGAAGCGTCATACTTGCCGTTGTCAACAACATCAGCGACACCGCCGAGCGCACCACTTTCCACGCCGCCACTAAAGCCAGTATCGGGTATTGAAAATCGCCTTCTCCGTGAGGGTGCAGCCGCGCGATCTTGCTTTCCGCCTCTGCCTGCAGATGCACCAGACCCTATGTCGCCAAGTGCATTGTTATTGTCCTTGTGCTCATTCTTATCGTGCTTCGGCAGAACTTGTGCAAGCGGAGTGCTATCGTGTATGGGCATTGACTGGAATACCATAGGCGCAGACGGCTCGTGCACCAATGAGCGAGTTGGCATCGATGTCATCGCTAGATTGTGCACCGCCGCTACCGGTCCTTCTTCGGACATGGCAGGTTCGGAAGGCACCTGGCCTGGTTCTCGTGACTGTACCAAGGCCTGTTTTGTCTTTTCAGCCACATCTGATGCAAATCCTTCATCTGCCAACGACAAGTGTTGTGCTCTTTCCTCAGTGTATAACGGTACAAATGCAGGTTGAGTGGCAGTCGAAGGCGGAGGAGGAGCACCACCTGGTGGTGGCATACCTGCCCCATAGCTGGTTAGTCCGGCCACAGCCATACCCATCTCCAAGCCCACACGACGGCCTCCGATGCTTTCCTGAGCATGCGTATGACCCGACACCGGTGCGTACATCGGCTGTACGTGCCCTGGGGGCGATGCTGTGCGGGGTGCTGTAGGGGGTACAGAAGAATGCTGTAACCGCATCCCGGCGGTCAAAGGCACAGCCAGTGGGGCCGGCATTAGCGCCTTCTTATGAGTAGCGAACGTCTGTGTATGTTGCGACGGGGGCAAATGCATATTCGGCTGCATAGACCCTATCGGCTTCTCATTAGCAATCATGTCGGACGGAACTAAATCGCCCGGCAGAGACAGTTCATGCAACTCGGCGGGTAACAGACCAGCCCCGGCAGTAGCAACGCCGAGTGGCGGCAGCTGGACGGCCATGGGCGGTGGTGGGGGGGGCGCATAACCAAGCATAGGCCCCAACGGTTGCGCCATGCTGGGCTGCGCTTGCAGTTGCTGCTGTTGCAGTTGTTGCTGTGCTATGGTCTGTTGCAGTTGCTGGGTCAACTGCTGCAGTTGCAGCTGTTGTTGCTGCAGCTGTGCGTCCTGTTGTGCCTGGCGCAAGAGCTGTTGCTCCTGTTGCTGGCGCTGCAGCTCCTGCTGCTCAATGTGCAGTTGGTGTGCGCGTACCTTGCTGGCTGCAATCTGCTCAAACTGGGACAGCTTGAGCTTGAGCTCTGCTATTGCCTGTTGCTGCTCAACCACCTGCTGCTCCATCTCCGCTGCCCCCTCGTGACTGTTGCCATTGGCTGAGGGGGTGGTGTGTGCGGTACCGTCAGAATGCACAGGCGTCTCTGAGTGGCCCTCGTACGGAGTGTCTGGCGCATCGCTTGCAAGGTCACTCAGAGCATTTGAGAGCGCTCCTGCCAATGTCTCGCGCGAGTAGGGAGTGTCGGCTATGTGTGTTGTAGCCTGTGGATCGATAACTTCATGCATATCCTGCGGGTCCTCGAGGTGTTCGTAGTAAACCTCTTCTGGATCGTACCTGCCACTGTCCTTACCTGCAGCGCCAACTTGTGAATGCGTGCCATCCGCGCCCACGGCATGCGCGGTTGCATCTTTTGCATCGGCATTAGTGGGTGTCCCCTTGTCTGAGTCGACCGTGTCATTCCTCTGTGGTGTTTTCTCATCGTCTCTGTCAGGCACCTCTGGCGATGTATGCTTGTGTAACGCCTCCTTGGCCTCCTGCTCCTCTGATGACTGCACCGCTGTTTTCTCGTGTGCATTCGGGTGCTGCTGCAGTGGGCCTGGTGTTGGTGTAGCTGCGCACCTGTCAGTTGACTCCAAGGTGTCGGGTGCAGCTGTGGCTGTTGCCGTATCTGACAGTACAGGTGACTCAGCACCAGAAGCCGGTGCATGTGGCTTCACCTGCGGCAAGCTGAGACGCTCGCCCAACTTATTCCTACGGTCCTGCATGGCGGCACGACCGTTGCCTCTCTCAAGCTGTCTGCGCTCGACCACTTCATAATCACTTGAGCTGCCGTGTTTGCGATTGTTTCGGCCATCGTCGCTAGCGTCTCCTGTGCCATGCATATCCTCATCATCAGCATCTGAGCCGCGCACGTACTCATTCAATGCGCCTTGGTTTGTAACGATACCACTGTCACGTCCATTCCCGCTTTCTCCACTGCCACCCGTATCCTTATCAGCCTTCCGACTAATCTTGACCTCGCTGGTGGCATGACCAAGGTCCTTTATCTTGATGGTGACCGCTGTTGCCGCCTTCGCTCTGAGGGCGATGCCATCTGCAGCGGCAGTTGAGTCCACGTCCATGTCACTGTCCGTCTCTGTCTCTGCGTCAGGGTCGGTGTTGTGCTCATAAACACCCGCCCCATCACGGTTGTCAACTACCACCCCATTATCGCCCGCATTGTCTCGCCGGATATCAATCGATAGATTAGAATTAGTCACAATGCCTCGGTTGGACAGTGTGTGTGGTGATGACGGGTATCCGGGAGGCGCATTCGGGTCGCTCGATATCCGCTCGGCGTGGCCATAGTTGTTCTGAGGCTTGTGCTCTTCGCGGAACGTGGAGTGCGATCCCTTGGGCGTCTGGATGCCGTCGTGGTCTTCCGTGTATGGGATGATGCGCGTGAGTTCCGCGTGGCGTGGGACCAGCAACACTTCAGCCGTCACGGCCCCTGTGTCGAGTCCACGTGTCTGCACCACACGCGCCTCATGATATCCACTCAGCGGCGCACACTCGCCCTCGCTGCGGCACTGACTCTCCATGCGCGTCCTGTCTATGCCGGGTGTGCCGTTGTGTTGGTCGGAGTTGTTGGTACTTTTGCTTGCATTGAATGATGTTGATGATGCTGCATCGTCCGTTGGCAGAGCACGTGCCTGGGTATCACCCGGCGACTCTTGGGTTCCCGTCTGCTGCGCTCCACTTACTGTCGCCAGAGAATCGCGACCTGCGCCGCTCATATAGTTATTTAGCAACTGCTGCTGCTGCGTGAGTTGTTGCTGGTGGTGGTATATCTGGTTCTGTTGCGGCGATTGATTCGTGCCACCCGTCTGGTTACTGAAGCCCAGGGTGTTCAACATAGGCCCATTGTACAGGTCAGTCTGTTGCTGCTGCAACTGGTTCTGTAGTTGAACTTGCTGTCGTTTGAGGTGATTCTGCAGATGTTGTTGTCGCTGCTGCTGCTCCTCCTGCCGCCGTTGGAGTGCTTGTTGCTGCTGTAGGGCCTGCTGTTGTTGTTGCAGGGCTTGTTGTTGCTGTAATACATTCTGTTGATGTTGATGTTGCTGCTGCTGCTGCAGTGCAAATTGCTGCTGAAGCGCTGCTTGTTGGTGGAACATATTCCGTTGGTGTTCCTGTGCTTGCACTGACATCACACCAGCGGCTGCATTCTCAAAACTGTGAACTGGCGAAAATTTGGAAGGTTGGTTTGTGCCGCTATGAATGGTAGAGTGGGATGGCATGGATATCACAGATGGAATGCTATTGATCGTGGGCACCGCGGGCATAGTCGGTAAGCTGTTGGTTGTTAACGTAGCCTCTAGCTCGGCAAACGCCTGATTCCCCACATGACCGTCGAACGTCACACGCGTCTGCGGGTGAGGTGGTGGATGGTGTGCGGTGGTTGTGTGTTGTGAGGGCAGAGTGTTCTGAAGGTGCGCCTCGTTCCGTTGCTGAGGCACCTGCGCAACAACATCATCCATTTGCTTCTGCAATATATGGTGTAGATCCCGAAGTTCCTCCGAATTACACCTGTGCGTGCGAAATTCATGATATATCAGTGACCTGTCCGAAAACAACATGTATGTAGCACACATGTGTTCGCGTAAAACGACACGTCAAACACATGTCTGTGCGACTTTGGGGCTGCACACTGAGCCTGCATCGCGAACAAGCCATATCTGATTAAATTGAAACTACACAATCTTACATTTAAAAATTAAATTCGTAAAATCGTAAAATACACTCATCATTCCGGTAACGAGAACACAGATTAAAACAAAGCGGCACTATGCGCATGACCGCCGCATCAATCGACATTTGTAGCACGCGAAAATGCATACAGCACACCTTGTATCGTACTAATCACAATTGTATTCATAAGTGACACAGTTTTGCCGCTCACAGACGAAGCAAAATTAACGTCCAGCAGATAACACTTGATTATAGTAAGAATACCTATCCACAACCAAAGCCACACAATACTAGTTCACATCAGATCCTTAAGACTCTCGGGACATCCACTTCAATCAAACGAGCTAAAATGTCCACATGGTAATACACGAAGATAAATATTTACAGCAACATACTACCATCGTGACAAAAAAGAACTGTCGAAGCACAAAAATGTTTCCACTTCAAAACACAAATTGATACAGAGTTCAGAAATCCCTCTCAGTGATCATATCCACAAAAGAAACTTACGCGCTGATGGCGTTCATGATAGAATCCTGATTGAAGCTGTTGTTCGCCAGGAGCTGACTCACATCCCTGTAGCATACAAACACGCACGCCGTCGACAAAGTGGTGAATAGGCACGGACAAGTCAGAAGCGATTTATACGCCTTACAAAGAGGCTTTGTGGAGTTGAAATACTAGTGTAGAAGAATAATGTTGCCTAACACACACAGCAGAAAAACCTTTCTAAGGCGTGCAACGAGATAACACTGTCAACTTTACCGCCTAAATTGATATGCAACTACAAATCACAATATACATATAGATATATATGTATTCTCATGATGTATATGCATACTATACATAAATTAGCCTTACTATGTAGATATTTGATATTTGATATGCATCTATAGCTCACATTCATATATATATATATATACATCAGCATATTATCATTGTGTGTAGATTGGTCTTTCCGGATACCCCACACTATAATTGTATGCATACAACGCGAACATACATTTTGCCCTTCTTGGTCTGCATGATGGACCGGTACAATTCATCCTCAACGCTTTCGTCTTCGTGGTCTCGTTTTCGGGACGACGACTGACTTTGATTACTTACTGCCGACTGCACCTCATTCTGGTTCCAAAGGCGCCTGAAAACCAATAGTGAGACGCTTAGTACGACAGAAGGCGATATGATCAATCGCAGTATGAACAACTGCTCTGGCGAAAGCACAGAAAGAGTTCCGCACAGCCCACGCTGAAAGAACACCTCACAGGCAGACCACAGACACGAATCATCAACCACACAGCATGCAATACGTTGCAACCATACAAAATGAACACCAGACGAAAGCACAGGCAAAGGTACTGCGTAGAAAAAACCACAAGCATCACACAATGCACTATACGTGACTGACATACTTGTATGGGTCATCTGAAAACTCGTTGTTGAGTAGACCGAACTTGCTATCGCCCACATCATAGATAGACGCGTAGGGAAGAGTGCCGGGTGACGGCCGTGTGTTAAGTGTGTCGAAGTTAGGTGTGGCGCTCTTAGTCGAGGAGAGGTAGCCATAACCGCCCTGAGTGTTGAGCAGCTCACCGCCTGCCAGTTGTTCGCTACCGTCGCCGTTGACAAGACTGAAGGGCGAGCCGTTAGCACCCGCACCGCCGAGCTGCCCTTGACCCAGGCTGTTGTGCGTGCTCCCAGGGTTTGAGTTCGGATTACTGTGTTGCTGATTATGAAGATTGCTATTGTTTTGCTGCTGCAGAATATTCAGGGTTTGTTGTAGATTGTCGCGTTGCTGCTGGTCATTGGTGTTCTGCTGCAGTTGCTGCAGTGTCTGATGCGATGGGTGCAGCTGCTGGTTTAGCCCGTGTTGTTGTTGTAGTCCTATGAAGGTCATGCCACCTATCCCTGCCGCACTGCTGCCGCTGGTTGAGACTGGCGAGCGCGCATCCTTCACACCAGCATTATTAGCCGAGTAGACGCTTCTGTCCACAGAGTGTATCCTCCCACTGCTGATAGACGGCTGCTGCTGTGTCCCCATCAGAGGGTTTGATGTCCCCATTGGCGCATGCGCATTGCCCTGTTGCGAGAGGCTCTGCCGCGAGTCGTACAGCTGTGCGTTCATGGGATCGTTGACCGAGGCATAATTGAAGATGTTGACGTGCTGCTGCCCACTGTTGGCGCTCGAGGGGAGTGTTGAGCCCAACGACGTCTGCTGTGAATACCCCGGCGCTGTTTGGGATTGTGTGGGGTAGTTTGCGTATGCAATGGCCTGTGCTTGTGAGAGTGACTGTGTCTGTGCTTGCTGCTGTGTCTGCAGCATTGCTTGTGTGTGCATGTCCCCAAATGACTGTCCGCCACCTCCGCCCATATTCCGCCTCCAGAATGCCGCTTCCGACAGTTGAGAGTCTGGGGTTTCCGGGTGTGACAAGGGTCCCGGTGTGCCTAACAGATTAGGCGTGGGCGTGTGCTCTACGGGCAATGCCTTGTGCGGCGCCTGATTGATGACATTGCCCTTACTGTCCACATACCCACTGTCCCGTCGTTCTTCTGAACTGGTTTTGCGCATTATTCTGTACAGAGCAATTATGGTTGGTCCATTGGTTAGTCCTGCCGCAATGTTCAGACAAAACACATGACGGAGGCATACACACGCCGCGCTCACTTATTGCGGGGGAGCCATTTTCATGCTTATTACTGATACCCATATTTGGCCAATGTGCAATCATCACCTTCGCAATATAAGTAGCCAGCATGGGCGCACTAGACCAGTCAATGCAAAATAGAACATTTGACAAACGCGCACACTATTGATCATTGATTCACATTAGTATTCGTATTTTCTAACCCAGCTCTCGGATCAGCATGAATGTTCATTGCACACGCGCATAGCGGCCATACCCAAAATGAGACAGAAATAACGAGGCTACTCATGTCATGAAGCGACCAACTACTGAGACAGAACGAAAGTGGTTCAACACGCCATAAGCTAAGGTAGCGCACCCAATTGCCCATATTTTGAAAGCCTCAGCCCGGCTGCGTAAAATAAAACATATGCAAGCCACTCTGTAGGCGAGAATTGCAGCCGAGCAGGCAAGACACACACACTAAGGGATCCGTTACTAGCAGCAGATCAGCATACTCGCCAACTAAACAGCAACGTCTGCAGTGATAAATACACTGAAGAAGACATAATGATCGTAAACTTACTTGCAATCGTTGGGGTCTTTCTCAGTATCTGCGCCTCTGTAGCTGCGTTTTTTGGCGCGTATCAGAGCCAGCAACCGCTCACGGGTTGCCTGGTCAGTTATATTGAGCGTTTCCAACAAGAAGCGGTCGTCGATGACCATGAGTGTTTCTCCATTGATGTTCCGTGCTTTGAAGAGACCTTCTAGGCCGTGTAAATCTGAGCCCAAAAAAATACAATAAACAGATTTAGACGGTTGCAATACAGTAAATAGAACAAGACGAATACAATAAAGATGATAACTACCACCCCTGAAGTTGAGATACTCAACTGACAAATTAATCACCCTCGGTCATAAGAAAAGACGAGTGCTTCTACATCAACTTGTGCAGAGACAGCGAGATTGATACGCGTGGCCTGGACTCACCTGAATCGGCCAGCCATTTGCATACGCGTTCATTGTCCCATAGCGACAGACCATGCAGGCGCTGCTGACACCCCAGACTCTTGTTGATATGCTTGTTGAGATCAGGCTGTGACGGAACGGGCATGATGTTAGTGACTTATAAAACTATTGAGAATGATGTAGTCATCAACAGACAAAACAGATAACAGCGAGGCCGAAATGACGCAGAGATAAAGTTCACGCCCCCAGTGACGTAAAAAGCCACAGCAGAGAAAACACACCGAAACGCTACGAACAGGGACGATACACCGAACCGTCGAGACGAAGAACATACCCTTCTTTTAAACTGCTGATTGCAGTACTGGCAGGCGAAAGGGAAGTAATTCACCTGCAACATATAAAACGCGATCGTAAGCTAAAGTGAAAAATCCCCAGAGTTTTGAAAAGGAGTCCACAAACACCAGGGCAGCAAACTTCGAAGTAAAAAAATACACAGCAAGAATCACAGTTTGCAAAGACAAAAGCAATTGAAGCACACCAGTAGTTAATAACCTCTTTTCGCACGACATACGTGTGACATGATATGCGACTTCAGATGTTCCCTCTTGTTGAAGAGCTTGCCCTGTTTAGCGTTCGGACAACTAGTCCATTTGCAGACCCAGTCATCGGTCTTCCTACAAGTTTACAAAGCAATAGACGATAAACAATTAGCATAGACCTCAGAGCAATGAATGTCGAGTATAAAATCAGCATAAGCCATCAGCAAGATGTCCGCTCATGAAGCGTACAGGTCGCCGACAGACATGCAGAACAAAAATACCGCTATCTAGCTCTCCAACCATATATCGTTAGTAACAAAAAACCCAGCGTAGGTCAATTAACGCCTCCAGACACTGTAAAATATCCGTACACTCACGAAGACAACAAGGCCAACAAATCCAACAAGGCACACACGATACCGGCGTAACTGAAAGACTAACAGACTCAGCTGCACATATGCCTTCTTTCAGTAAAGAAATACGCACTATTAAAGAGAGAAAACAACTCGGACATATTGACAGATCCTACACGTCCTAAGCGCAGTCGTATTACTTACTTTATGCTGCCCAGGTGAAATTCGATGATGTGCTCATATAAATTTTTGAACGTGCTACTTGTGAAACTACATGTGTCCCACCGACAGGGATGTGTGGCCAGTCCTGTGGCCAATCCCTCCCCATCTGAGCCGTTTTCAGACATGATGGAAGAATTCAATAGGCGGTCAACTGTGGCAGTTTGCGACTGTTTGTCAACACATACGGCGCTAACTCGCACGGTCTACAAGTTCGTTGTATTAGTTGTTCGATAGACAAAATTTTACAGCGCTTCGTATAATACCGTATACAGTCTTCCACTTGCGCCGCGGAAAGACCACACTATGAATTCGTGAGCCGTTCCTAATATGATATTCGCATGTGTATGCAAGTGTGCATGTGTACGATGGAATCGTGGACCGCCAAACTATACCAATATGTGCTTCGGCCATCAAACCAAGTAGCGGTGAGGACCTTGCACTCTTACGTGCAGTATTTTATTCATTTTTAAAATCTGCACAGCTAGTGTAAAATAGGGCTGTGGTCTCACTGCTGGGCGCTGGCTTGGTTTTCATTTTCTTATTTTTTACTTCTATTTATCGTTGATGAATTCTATAATAAAAAAGTGTGATATTTTTATCATATATTTCGCATAAAATCCACGACTGTATACGTCTATACGACCAAGTACCAACTACAAAGCGAAAGCGTACTAACGTTATTAGGCTTCAGCCCAAAAGTAGTATATATGTGGGATTCACGTAAAATTTGGGATAAAAAAATCTGGCACCGGGGGCCACAGGGCCCGGTCACAGGAATGAGGATATATGAACATTAGCCTTCAAGAGTCTCTCAGGCACAGTAACAGAGCCACAGTACCCAGGGGCGCTAGACTCCAGCAAGTTAACAGGAAGCAGGAATATTGGGACCTATACTATTTTAGGGCTAGAAGTTTTAGAACAGGGTCAGGCAGGCAATACTCATACTCACCAGCGAGGGAGCCAGGCAGATGCAACTGACATCACACTTCACGGGTAAAAAAACACGTTCCGGCCCACCACCAGTGAAGGATAAGTCCTGGGATTCTGGTGGGATTCTGGTGGGATGGGAGGCCGGGAAGGGGGAGGGGGGAGGGGGGAGAAGGGGCGGGGAAGGGGGGAAGAGCGAAGGGGATATTTAGACCGATAGTGAGAATGACCCGTACCTGTTTAGAGTTTATTTATGGAGTGTGTTCCTACTTCCTCGCACGTCATATAGTCTTTTTAAATAGTCACACGAACATGATGGTCAATATACAAAAAAATACCGAGTGCGTTCACTGTTTTTTTTTGTTAAAAAAAAACAAAAGTGCAAAGTGTAAAGTCAAGGACTCGAGGCCTCAAGGCTCAAGCGGTCAAGAAGGGCCCCAAGGCCCAAGAGTCGATTGTGTATTTTTCTAATTTTCTCTCATATTATTTATTTTTTAAACCATATGTATATAAACAAACAGTTGGCAGTAAATATTCACCAAGAAGAAGAACAGTTGGCCCGTAAAAGCGTAAAAGGGAATAAATTATTTATTTTTTGCTGAAATGTTGAATTGAAAGCTAATTATTTATGTAAATTAAAATATGTTTATTGTGTACGCACAACAATGAATTTTTTATGATTTTGTCTTCTAAATACAGAAGTTCTACTTCTATATGTTTATAATTTTTCAAAGAATGAAACCAAAAATAAAACATAAATATTATTGTTTCTGTAAAAAATAGAAAAATTATCAATGTTTTCATTTTGTTTTTGTTTATTTTTTGGGTTTTGTTTGTTTTTAAAAAGCATAAAAAACAATTTTTAACAGCAATTAACATTTTTCCAACAGATTCGACTTTCATATCACAAGGGAGAGAGAGAGAGACTCTTGTGTAATGTATATGGGACAACTGGGAGTAAACTTTTGTTGATAATAACAGATAACCTATTTTTTTAAGTACATGTGTAAATGAATGTCTTTATACAGCACTAGTGACAATAAAACTATTAACCACCTCAGGCCCAGTTTTCTACCAGTCTCGATACAAATTTTATTTTATTTTTTGAGATTTTTGAGATTTTCGAGTCTAATTTGCTTAAATATAGGTGTAATAATGTAATTGGCGTGATTTTAACTCTTAAGCACTTGTGAGATGTGTTTGTTTTCTGCCGGTTTGTTTGTTATCTGTCGGCTGAAAGCGCTCGACTTAAATGTTAGATATTGTAGCGCGGATACAACCCATTTGTTGCACTTATGTTAGGTCCTTGTCGGTCTTAAGGGCTTGACATATGTTAGCAGTTAGACACTGGAATATAGGTGTCCTCTATCTTAGCTATTGCTTCGGATTCGCCCATGGTTTTACAGTTGACACTATTCGTGTCTAACATACGTCGACCTCTCCTCTGAGGCCGACAAGGAACTAATACAAGTGCAATAAATGGGCTAAAATCACGCTAATTCCATCTAAAAGCAAAGTAAACTCGAAAAAGTATAAGTATGAGACTGGAAACTGGGCCTGAGGTGATTAATAATTTTATTGTCACCAGTGCCGTATAAAGACATTCGTATGTGCTATGACTAATGAGTAATCATTTCCATTTCAAATAGCGAATAACTGGACTCCTGGAGCATGTCGGTACACCGCGATAAGATTGACCAATTGAAGTTGTTGACTACTTGTTTTTTTTAAATACCCGTTCCTTGGCCCCAGTTGGCCTGTGGCCAGTTCGTGGCTTCGTGCCTCACTGACTCCTCTGAGTCAGAGTGACAGTGCTGACTGCTGAGTGTTTAAATAGTGTAGAATTTTGACTGTTGCCTGTTGCCTTTGGCTCTGAGGACTGAGAGCTACCGTCAATACTAAAACAAGCTGAACGTTAACCGTTATTTTTTTCAATTTATATACGGTTTAACTTTTATATTCGAGGATTTTGCACTTCAGAAATCGTGGATTTTGCCCTTCAGAACAGTACCTATACTTCGCGAAATGGACTATATAACTAAAATTAATGAAAGAAAAACCATAGCCCTCTAAATTTAGATTATTTTTTATTTTTTCTGGCAAAATTGGGCAACAAAATGTATAATAGTCAATCAGAAATGGTATAGCGCTTAATCAAACACCTGGCAGTTGTCAATTGGCCAAATCAAATTAATAAGTAGAACAAAACACATATATTCAGTGACCTGAAAATGCACCCACTGAATTTGAGTAGGGCTTAATTTTTAAAATCATTATGTTAGGTGTGGGACTGTGGGATAGTTGTTGGAGACTCCCATGAACTCTTGAAGCGGACAGTTGTTGGAGACTCCCTTGAACTCTTGAAGCGGACAGTTGTTGGAGACTCTCTTGTGAAGACTTAAGTATTTTATTTTTAATAAAATAAAAAAACGATTCTATTCACTGGAAGCTATTTTATCAGATAAATAGCAATTTGTTTTGTAAATATTGTACAATAAACATTTTTTTTTCAAAACGTTCTTTTATTGTATGGTACACGTTTTTGTATATTTCTAGAAATGAGAAGCATGAAGATCTAATAAATATTGTTGAAAGCAAATAAAAAAGTACAGAACATACCTTCCCTTTCCAATTTTAAAAAACCTAAATTCAGAGTACAAGCACTGGGCCATAGGTCCGTGACGCATGAGTGGTGAGCCCGTGAGGCGAGACTGCGAGAGCCTGAAAGGCTTCACTCTCTGAGAACTCTAAATCCCTCAGAGTCTAGACTCTGGACTCTGGAGTCTGGACTCGTCTGGAGTCTGGAGTCTGGAGTCTGGACTCGTCTGGAGTCTGGACTCGTCTGGAGTCTGGAGTCTGGAGTCTGGAGTCTGGAGTCTGGAGTCTGGAATCTGGAGTCTGGAGTCTGGACTCTGGACTCTGGTCTGAACTATGTATATATATATATATGAAGTCTGATACATAATGCCATTATGAGTGATGTCTGGTAAAACTTTTAAGTAACTGGTAACAGGTAGGCTGTGAAATGGATTTTTAGGGTTTTAGAACTAAGACTTTAGGGTTTGGGATACATATCTTGTGCATTGCCTCCTGCTTTTATTTTTATTTTTTAATCACATTGTGAACTTGAAGCGTCACAGTGTGATTATTTATGTGAACAGTGAACCCTGAACAGTGAACGTAGAAAGAAAAAAGGTTTTTTGAAGTTTCTACAAGGTAAATATGCAAAAGTAACTCTCGGTCCTCAAGAGTCGAGTGACTTCGGGGCTCGGGCTCGAGTTCTCCTCATCGGACCTATTGATTGTCTATTGCAATTTGTATTTAGCTCTGGTAAATATAGCGGTTGTACAATGTACATATTAAAAATACTGTATTTAGGATTTCATTTTTTTCGATTTTCAAAAGGACTATATTTAAAGTACTCATAAACAAATCTAAAATATGTACTGTATTATTACAAAGCCTCGTACATAGCCTTCTGAAAATTACACACAGAAAGCTAAACCTCCTAAAACTATAACTTTGTTTTTTGTTTAAAATAAAAAGATGTATAGCCAAACCGTTGTTCGTTGTTCACAATGTTTTTTATCCTCGTTTGGGGGTTTTTTTTAAACAAGAAAACCCCCAGTGTAATCTTAGATCGGCTCAAAACACAATGTAACGGTGAACTTAGTTTTATATCCTCGATTGTTGAATAAACGTCTACCTTAGCAGAATGAACTTCTTGAATGAACTAAACCACGTATTTATACTATTTCCGAAGGATTTCATTGAGAATCCTGCCGCCAATCATATTGTGTATCTCCTTAATTTCGAGCCAACAAGTACATTCAACATATACCGTCATCTGCCAAGCTCCAGCTCATATTACCCCGAACTTTGGTTCACAAAGCACCAATCATACGCCAACATCCTCTTCTTTCGAACCTGCGCGGCCGTTCGCCAACAAACCGCACTATACAACTTAGAAATTTTCGAACATATTAGCTTTCACACTTATAAGTTATCGCCCACACTTAGAAGTTCTAGCACTCTTATTTACGCCCAGGAACACTAACCAACAGTTCGGTACTTACAACACCAACATTGTCGAACTTTCCGACTTTCCCTGTTTCCCATCTCCATCATGCCCCGTGGGCCGTGGGCCCGCGGGCCCGTGGCAGACTAGTACTTTGACACTCCCCCTGAGTCCCCCAGTAGAAATTCTGTGTTCTCTTTTTAGTAGGGATAATATTATTTATTTCAAAAATGGCAAGCTTTTTAGTAGGGACGTACGAGCGGAGAAAGGGCCTTCCAAGAATAAATAGAAGACTTTTTTAAGGCTATACGAGATTTTTTGTAAATAATGTCATCTGTTTGTAGTTTAGGCCCTGTTGTAAACCCGTGAGTCTCAACCTTGTTACATGAAAGTAGACTTGTTCTAAAAATGGAGGTTCATTCCTTAACGAAAGTAAAACCAATTTACTAACAGTTTCAATTCTCACACGAAAGTAAAATCAATAATTGCGCGGGTAAATTATCTGGACCCATCCAGAGAACGTTGTAATTTTACTCTACTATATATACTGGAATTTCAGCTGGTGCAAGCTTACTTTACTACAGTAGAGCTTGCGACCAACCTTAAGAAAATAAACCTTGACTGACAAACAAAATCACCCGCGCGTACATACGGATCTTTGTTGGCAGTGAAATTTGCATGAAGGTCGGCTAAACTTTGTACGTACGTAAAGTACTTTTAACATTGCATCACAATACGTAAGAATACAAACTTTAATGTAAAATTAAAGGATAGCACTTTTTACTGTAAGATTCGGTCTCTCAAGGCGATATTAACGCCTTAGAATAAATAAACGCGTAAGTGTATTCTAAGTATCGTAAAAATATCAAAGTAAATAAACTAAGTAAGACATTTAGGAAGCGTATACACATATAATGGGACTATTTAATAAGTCAGGTGTATCTAACGCACATGAACGCACTTAGGACACTCATGCGAAAGCAGGACATGAGTCTGGAAACACTACAGACTTAAAGACCACGCAAGTGGATTTTCAACACTCTACCTTTATTCTGGAGGAGCAGAATGATGAAAACATTCTTGCTTGGCTGACGCAAAACCATAAGCTGAAGCACCAAAACGTAGTAGACGCACTTAAAGATGCTACGCGACATGGAATCGCGCACCCTAAGCTGGCAACTTTAGTTGACAGAGTATATCAGTCATGTACAGACTGTGATCTCAATCAGATCAAGCGCTATGGGTTCGCACCGCTTAAGAATGTGACTGAAGATGTTCCATGGCGCAGAGTCATCATTGATCTGGTTGACTTGTCCACGTCCGAGCACACAGGCGACCGTTACGTATGCCACTTCTTTGATGTGGCCTCGCGGTTTAACTTGCTCTATCCATTAAAGGATAAGAATACGCAGACCGTGGCAGAATTATGTTGCCAAGTCTTTGCTGACCACGGGTGGCCGGGTATTATGTGCACTAATAACGGTAGTGAGTTCTGCGATGACGTTATGGAATCGCTATTACTCGTATCAGGCATATACCATAAGAGAGGTGTGCCATATAAGCCGCAAAAGCAAGGCGCGAATGAAACGCGCCATAGAAGACTTGAGTTTTTCTTGCGTACTGCATTAATCGATGATGCAGATGATTGGCCGTACCACCTTAAGTGGGTACAAGCACAGATGAACGAGTGTGCTGATCTGGTTACAGGAACTACACCCGCTCACTATTTTCGTGGCAGATATAGTGAGTTACAAATCCCCTTTAACAAGGACAACCCTGATCATCATGAGTTACCATGGTTAGAGAATGTACAACGTATTTATAACGTTGTGTATCCTTGCTTGCGAGAAATACGCAATATAGCCCTTTTAAAAATTTCAAAAGCGTTGGAACACTACCAAGAAGATTGTAGAGTATCAGGTTGGTGACAGAGTTAACATCCGTCAACGTAATTCCGATGCTACTGTATTAACACTTAAATCGATAGGTCCTTATATAATCTCTGTAGCAGACACTAAAAGTGGAACGTACGAGGTAAATAACCCCGATGGGTCTAGTGTGGTTAATATGGGCACAAGTCGTATTCCGACTACAGAGATTATACTCGCAAGAAGACATGACTCTAATGCCCCGCTTGATCGTTCTGAATTTAAAGACATTATATGGAGAACGGATAAGGGAGGCTATATATACTATCGTACACGCTTTATAGACGGTACAATAGCTGAGTTGACTTTGGATGCTTTCGATAACCAAGACTATTTAAAAGCTTTTAATCGAAAATGGCGTAAACGCCTGCATAAGTCACAAGTTGAAAAAGATAGCATGTTTCCATCGTCTGAAGGAACGGAAGTTAAAACTTATCCACCTACAGCATTTATCCCGAGCCTTAATGCTCATCCTTCATATGTGCTGAAGACACTGAAGTGTGAGAAACGTCCAGTCGACCACCACGGACCTACTGGACCTAAGCCCAAAACTCACAGGGTAACCGAGTACGCTTAACTTCTCCGCCTGAGAAACAATAACTATATGTTATGCTACTTATTTGATGTTTCGGCCCGTTTTTCCTTTCTCTCTTTTTGACCCATAATCAGCTTGAGTGAGCAACTTGCTTTTCATGGGTCTCAAAGCTGGGTGGGGGTTGTGTAATAAGCCGGGCCTCCACATTAGACTCTATGTTACAAACGTACTCTAAAACAGTACGTAAATTATAAACGTACTCTTAATAGTACGAGGAACTTAAGTTTCTTAAATGTGCTCTCAATAGTACGAGGAACTTAAGTTTCCTAAATGTGCTCTTAATAGCACGAGGAACTTAAGTTTCCTAAAATGGTTTTTAATGGTTTTATTAATTAATACTTTTTCCATTTTACATATCAGATATTTGGACGAGGCCATTAAATGGCCTCAGTAAAATGCCAAACATAAAGAGTTGGTCCAGTTCTATTAATAGAACTTTATTTATTTTCCAACTTTATTTATATCTGAATACTTCGGTAACGAGATGGCTCAACCGAATATAGGTTTCTAGGGACTATTAACGTTACCTAGTTGATCCTCCGATCAGCCAACCAGATGTGCCAGTCTGATGAAGGCTAAGTCGGTAATTCTTGATAGTGGCAAGTTATTGGTTAAGACAATAACTAAGGACATCAAGAGCTTTTTATTTTTTATTTTTTCTAAGAATAGGGTTTTATGAGTCTCTCGGATTCGCCCCAGTGGAACATACCATAGTTTCTAATATAGCGACAACGAAACACCAAATAAAATCCCTTCGGCGGAAACAGTACTGAGAGGATTATATATAGGCAATGTCTCAGCCTCACAATCCCTCAGAGTATTGCTGTTTTCACGAGGCATACCTAACTTTACTAAAAGTCTCATTTCGTTTATTTACTTTGATATTTTTACGATACTTAGAATATACCCACGCGTTTATTTATTCTAAGGCGTTAATATCGCCTTGAGAGACCGAATCTTACACAGTGGATCATCATGCGGAGGATGCCAAAATTCCTGATCCTACCCCTGAGAAAACTGGAAATTGAGCTGATTTTGTGGAAGATTCTGATGATTCCCAATCTGATACTTCAATTATTCTACCCAAGTCTATTGGGCTATTCCCAGTCTCTTCAGAAATGGGTTTACCGTGATTCTGATGATCGGCAGGGAACTTAAGGATTGAGGTGACAATTTTGTATGAGATGGATCTCTTCATGTCTGGACTCCAGAAAGTCCTGATTTGTACTACCGCGATCCTCACACGAAAGCTTAGAAATACTTTGCCATTCAACTTTCGTGTGAAAACAATTCCAGTACTAGTGTAGTCAAAACCGAGTTGCGCTTAGTCAAAAGTGTTAACCAAAGGACATGCACACGTTCACATCAGGCACCCCAGCTTGTCAATCCAAGTCTGTTCCAACTTCCTCGTCAGCTCTTCTTCCATCAACTCATCGTCACTTTGCACATACGACTCATCGACCAAGTCATGAATGTGCATCACCTCAGTCTCCCCCGTTTTGGTGGTTGGTTGATCCGGCATAATATCACCGTCCACTAAATTAACACGAGGCCGAAAATTAGGACCCGAACCGTAAGTCCCGCGTGTCGATGTGCTTGCAGCCGATGTACGTTGAACTGTAGCCCCACCATTTTGTGGGCGGCTACTTGTGTTAGCCTGGACCGGTACTCGTTGTAAGTTAGACCAACAACTTGCATGTCCTGGTTCCGGCGGAATGTTTTGCTCACATGATCGACAACGATGCCGTGGGTTCGACGTAGGTGGTGCAAGCGGGTTAGCGCGTGTATTCGCCTACGTACGCAAGTTTGAACGTGATCGCGAGTTCCCAGGAATTCGTTGAGGTCGCGAAAACTTGTTCTGGTGATTTTCTTCTGCTTTGTCAATGTTCACACGTAATACATCACGCATCTTCTCAGACAAGTAGTTTCGCCATTGTGGATGCATTCGAATGGTATCCCGGTAGTAGACCCCACCTGCAGCTTGGTATATAAGATTAAGTATACCATTGTTGCGGTATGCCTGTGGGGGGTTCTCATACTGTCGCTTTTCCATGAACTCTGCCTTGCGTTCAAAATCACGAATCTGAGTATTAAGCGGTACCGAAGGCGTCAGCTTCATGCACGCTAACACCGATTCTCCAGGTCTTATTCTTTGTACGTACAATAAAAGCAGTGGCATCCTCAAATGTCATAGACTGTAATTTTTGCTCGTTTTCCACAATAAAATCCAATAGCGCCTTAGGAGCCCCTTCATGCTGTAGATCTCGGTGTAAACCCATTTGCATGTGAATCGGTTCTAGCTTGTGGAATCGCGCATTCTTATGCCAGTCCAAGATAAACGCGTGTAATTGTATCTTCTGCGGATTGTCCAAATAATAGTTGCCCTGTGGGTTGGTCGGCCATTTCTTCGGTGTTCGTTTGTCGACCGTTATTGAACACGTCTTCAGAGTCTCATACGACGCCCGAGTTAGACCCTGTAGCGCACGCGCATCGTCCATGCGTCCGTCTGCTTCTGCATGCATCATCCGTTGTGTCAGTTGAAAAACTTGCATCTTCATCTCGGCCGCTGTCGATACAGTAATGCTAGGCTCCGTAGGTTCCAACCTTTCTGACGTTTCACCGCCTGTGGGTCTTCCAAGTAGCGGTCGTGATGAACATGAAGGTGTTTGCGGTATGCAATTGTATCAATAGGGACATTTACCGCATCCTGAGAATTCTCCTGTAACTCTTCGGGTGAACGTGGGCGACGATGACGTTGCAACTTATTGTAGAAATACGGCCTCCGGCCAGTCTAAAATATCAAGATCAAATGAGATAACACATTGGGTTTTATTTGTATTTAAAATAATTCAATACAAGTTCGTTTTCCAATATTTCCAAAGTGTTCTAAATTCACTTTGATGGCTCCAATAGCCTGAGTATTTGGTATGGCTCATTTACTTGGACCTATATAGCAGATGTAGGATAATAAAAACCAAATTTTATAATCTCTGAACTACTACTTACAGGTTTTGGTTTTCCCACCAATCTCCAAAATCCAATAAGTCTTTTTCTTTTTTAACTTTTCTTCAGATGGAACTTTATTTACATTAGCTAATGTATTAACTTGACTTATGTTCTCATGTCTATCTACAAATTAGACATGTGATCATGAACACTTAGTACTTTTAGTGAAAATCATTCAATAAAGAACAGCTAGAGGTACGTCCAGTGTGATCGAGGATATTAAGGCTCTTACCAAGAGGCAGTCCCGATCATTCTTACTCAAGCTACCACTGCTAAATCCTAACTGACTTAAATTGTATTTTAGTTTATAGAACATAGTTTAAAGCATAGAAATATCCATCGAAGTTTACATATTTTACATATTTTTCAGTTATTTAGTAGTTACCGCAGTGTACTGCTCCTAGATTGTCCAACAATTGCTTACTATCCAGCGACAGGACTGTAAGTAGTCTATACTACCCCATAGTGGCTAATACTACCCTAAATGGTTAGTTACTCGCTAGTTACTATAACCAGACTTTATTAATTTTCTTATTCTTCAGCTATTACTATGGCTAAAGGAAATTCTAAAGGCAAGGGAGCCGCCAGCTCTAAGCCTGATAAGCCTGTTGAGGTTCCTGAGGTTACTGGGGATGCTGGTCCGTCTGGTACTGAGCCTGCCGTTGAAGCTGTAAAGGAAGCCGTTTCTGAGCTTGGTTCTGAGGAAAACTCTGAGAATGACTCGTCGGACCCTAAAGCCTTGGAAGTGGAGGTCTCAACTACCGCGGAAAGGATCGCCAGCGTCCGTGTGTCTCCTGGTAGTGCAGCCCAGGGCCTCAGCTCGCCATCTGACCGCGAAAAGTCAGATATTGGAAAGGCTATATATCCTGAACAAGTGGAGGAATCGTCTCGAGATCGACGGTTTATTACTACTAAAAGTCAGCACAATCCACCTATTAACAAAGATGGTGGCGTTCCATTTCGTGGGATTTCATTAAATGCCTCGCCACTGAATGTTGGGGCGGAAGACGCAAATGTTGGGGACGCCATAACTCGACAACGAGTGTTTGGACCTTCTCAATCTCGACGCCATCTGAACCGCAAAGATGAGCTTTTAAGGAGCTAGCCGCTGCCGCAGCTTCTGACCCTTCGACCATATCCCACGTGGCCGATATTCTTCCTATACCGAAGAAAATAATATTCCAAGCCGGGTTTCAAATCTGGGGCGCACTGGTTAACCAGCCAGCAGGGTTACCACTGAGCCAGTTACCGCTAGTGAAGCTGGTATAACCCCAAGATTCAATCTCTATAGCTCGGAAGTTACTATCGACCATCCTCTCGACAAACGTAACCCTGTCAGAGGCTATGATCGTATATAAATCGATGAGGCTTACCACCCTCATAACATTGATCCTCATTTATCATCTGACCCTGGTCATCACGACTTTGGCAATCGCTACACCAGTACCTCACTAGAGTGTTCCCGCTCTAGCTCTGAGGATGAGGAAGTGAG
>NW_014040532.1:62397-69698 GCF_001186125.1 Sphaeroforma arctica JP610
TCGTCTATTGAATGACTCTGACCTTGACGATAAGAAAGCGGATAACATTCGCTATCTAATCGATAACAAGAGAAAGGAGATAGACTCGATCTTGGCACTAGCAGTCCGTAGCACTGAGCGTGAGCCTCGTGAATACTTCGGACCAAGCTTTATAAAGCAGCTAGGTAACGCGAAGGCTGAGGTCGATTTCTCTACTAATGAGAGTACAGTGGAGACACTGAAGGCCTTTGTATTGATCAATTTAAGGAGTCTGCCAGCCTTAAGGATAAGTAGATGATGAACGCCTTTATTCATTTCTGTGAGTCAGAGGAATGTAAACTATCTTGAAGGCCCATGAGCTCAAATGGAAAGCTCTACCCTGGCGCCAGTTGCGTGAGAATGTACTTAACGCCTTCTTTGAAAATGCACATGATCGTGAACTTCTAAAGTCTCGCAAGTCCTTTGCGAACGATACTACTATTCGAGATGCTTTAGCTCATATGACACATATGAACACTCGGATAGGAGGTCATACCTATACTGGCGAATAATTATTAATTTGTCAGATGATGGAGACTCTGGGGGCTATCGTTTTTAAAAAGGTCAGTGATGATATCATCGCCTATGGTGATTTGCGATCTATGCCTTGGACTGTCTTTGAGAAGATAGTTCAACTAGAGTAATTAGTACCACGAGCTTTACCCAGCCCGCTAAGCGTAACGCGATAGAGAATATCACTGCGCGTAGTACTAATAAACCTCGCACTACTACTGGATGTGGTAAAGGCTCTACTTCTACTGAACCAAAGGGTGAAAGGTAGGAGAGAGCACCTTGCAAGAAGTGTGGCTACAACCTCACTACACGTGATGGCAAGTGGAATGGTAAACACGACTATGTTAAGTGTGCACCAGGCAAACCATACTTTGGACACTACATGAAAGAGTGTACTACTTGCAAGGGTACTAACGGTTGGCACAAAGATGATTGCAAGGACATACCGGACGTCCAAGTTAAGCACTGACAGTTCCATATGTGTGCACTAGAGCAAGATTATGAGAAAAAGTTCAATAAAATCTATACCAAAGGAGATGAACGTATATTTCAAACCGTTTACGTAAATGGAGAAAAAGTTATAGCACTTTTCGATCCAGGGGCTGAAGTCTCTGCTATCTCACGCCGAGTAGCCCGTGCTACAGATATGGCTATCCCTAACAAAACAACTAATTTATTCTTGGGAAATGGCAAAGTTACCACTTGCGAAGAAGCCATTGACTATGCGCACATAATGTTGTCAGATAATCGTTACTGACATGCCTCAGAAATACGATTTAATTATAGGTATGACTGATCTTCTCAGTTTAGGTATAACACTCACTGGTCTGCCTAATGGGCTAGACCCAAATAAAGATCAGTCAGATGATAAAATGTTAAAATACCTAAACATCCGGAAGGTGAAGCAAAGGATATGATTCCGCACTTTACCGATATAATTATAGGCTTCATTATACAAAACAGGAGGATTGCAATAACTGACTGGTGTATGTTAAGTTCTCTAGCGGGTACGTTAAGCTTGACATATCAAACGTCGACTTCTCTAAGTTAAAGTGTCCTTCAGATAGCTACGCGAGTTGGAGACACGAAGACGTTATCGAAACCCAAATTGAAGATTAGTTAAAACAGGGACTCCCTTACCAAAGATAACGAGATACTACGCAAAATGGAAAGTGCGACTATCTTTTCCAAGGTAGACTTAAAAGCTGCATTCCAACAATTACAAATATATGAGCCGCATAGGAAAAACTTTTCCTTTACTTGGCAAGGTAAGAAGTATCAGTTTAAAGGTGCACTTGAAGGCTTACACGTGTTACCTTCTTTCTTCCAACAAGTTATGATGGAACTATTTGCGGACCTGTCGGATAACGTATCAGTATATTTAGATGATATAGTTATTCTTACAAAGACAGCATATGAACATGCCAAACTCGTTAAGGAAGTCTTAAAGCGACTAAACCATCCCAAACTTAAGATTAACGAGGACAAGTGATCTTTTACTAAAGATACTATACACTTACTTGGTTACAAGGTATCTGCAGCAGGGGTAGAAATTGATCCTGGCAAGAAACAATTTCTGTTGGATTTATCAACACCGATTACTGGAAGAGATGTGAACTCTGTGTGTGGGTTTGTTAACTTCTTCTCGGATTCATTACCTCATCTTTCTCATTACTTAAAGCCTTTCAGTCACCTACGGCTACACAAAAGACCTTTGGGAAGGCTTTGGATTAAATAGTGTGATGATGCATTTAAGCTAGTCAAAAGTAAAGTAATGGACGCACCCATCATGCAATACCCTGTGGATGGCGTCCCATTCCAAGTAGCAACCGACGCTTCAGATCGAGCGGTAGATGGAGTGCCATACCAAACGATGTATGGTAAACCACGCTACATACAATTCTTTAGCAAGAGTTACAATAAGAGTCAACGGAATTACCCTACCGGTAAACAAGAGCTGCTTGCTATAGTTACTGCGCTAAAACAGTTTAAAGACTACCTTTATGGAAGTTACTTCACTGTCACCTGTGATCAAAAGTCTTTAACATATTTAAAGGACATAAACCCTGATTCACAGTTGTGAGCCGCTGGCATGACATTATTGCTAAGTTTGCTTTTAACATTACACACATACCAGGAATACAAAATCCTCTTCCTGACATGCGCTCTCGACTTGTCCCTCACTACCAGAAAACAGTTAAATAGTTCTTAGCAACCGATTGGATGATTAATAAGAAATGGTTTAACCTCGCTCAATCAAGATGGGGTCCATTTACTATTGATATGTTCGCCGCAGAACATAACAAACAGATTTCTGATTACAGGTCGTTGACTCATCCTAAAGGTGATGCCTTTCAACTTGATTCCTCAAAGCATACTGCGTGGGCTAACCCACCTTGGCAACTTATCGCACAGCTGTTAAATTATGTTAATATTACTAAATCTACCATTACGCTGTGTTGTCCCTTACGTAGCTCCGACGAGCAACACGTTCTTGTACCAGGGATCCTATTCTATTAAGAAGATACCTTGGGAACACACCATCGTTTGTCGCATCGGTCCTGCAGGTGCCACTGAGTGGAAATCCTCAACCGAGTTCTTAGCTAAACTAGAGGATTCTAAAGAGGTTGAACAAAAGCTCAAGACTCGTACAACACATGCACCCAACAAGAATGCAGTCGAGGTAATGTCGATTGAGACGGCATTAGATCGTAAAAACATGGAACTAGCTAAGGCCATGGATCAAAGACTCAAAGCACTAAGAGAACCTGAAGCTCGCACTCAACTACTTAAAGCGCTGCTTAAAGAACAGCCAGGAGTTGCGAAACAACTGAAGAAGATACTTCAACAATCTAATGTTGTTAATTACGTATCTCAGGAGTCTACCCCTCCCGATACTGAAGTTGCCCTACCTAACGGGACTATGGTTCATCCAGCCAGCGTTACACAGAATCTGACTGACTTAGAAGAGCTCGAGAGTAGAGTTAAAATAATGCATATTTTAACTCATCGAACATATGAGCATACCTATAAGATGGCTATTCGTGCAGGGCTTGATCACCCGGCGCTGAAAGAAACCATACGTGAAGTATACCGATGTTGTACTGATTGTGAAAAGAACCAGATCAAGCGCTACGGTTGGACACCCCTAAAAAGTGTGACAGAAGACCAACCGATGCGCCGAGTCATAGTCGATTTGGTTAAACTCCCGCGATCCAAGCATACTGGCGATATATATATCTGTCATTTCTTATGTGTGGCTTCGGGCTATAACTTGCCTTATGCAATACCGAACAAACGCCCGCAAACAGTGGCAGAGTTATGCTATCACGTCTTTAATGACTTCGGTTTCCCCCGAGTACTATGTTCTGATAACGGTAGTGAGTTTTGTACCGACGTAATGGAGGCACTTATACTCGTATCAGGCATGACCCATAGGCGTGGTGTTCCTTACAAACCTCAAACGCAGGGTGCAAATGAGACACGTCATAGAGAACTAAAGAAGCTATTGCGTACCGCACTGAGTGACGTTGAGGATATGTGGCCTTATCATTTGAAATGGGTTCAGACTCAATTGAATAACTGCATCAATCCTCAAACTGGAACACTCCCGTTTCACTATTCCTTTGGCCGCTATAGTGAATTGTAAGCAACGTTTGACAAAACTGCGCCCGAGAAACACGTTACTCCGTGGCTACAAAAGATAGAGCATATGCAGAACGTTGTTTACCCCTGTTTACTCGAGCACAAAAATCGTGTCCTACTTAAAGCGTATGACCGATGGAATAACACTAAGAACATTGTTCAGTTCAAAGTTGACGATTATGTTTACATTATAATTCGCAATGCCAACGTTACCGAACTCCCTTCTAAGACAATTGAACCTTTTGTTATTTCCTACCATGATGAGAAGAGTGATACTTACGAAGTGAATAACATAGATGGTACTAACGCAACTAATCTAGGAATTCACCGTATCCTTACCTCCGAACTCCCATTCGCTCGCTCATTTGATTCTGATGTCCCAGTTATAGAGTCACAAGTCAAAGATATAATTGACAAAACATCCGAAGACGGTTACACATACTACAAGGCCCATTTTATGGATGGGACAGTAGCTTGGCTAACCTCCGATGCGTTTCGTGAATCTCGCGACTTCCTTCGTATTTTTAATAAGAAATGGAATAAGCGTTTACCTAAGAACACAGAGATAAACAGAAAGGGTTTCTCAGGTGACTACAAACCCGGATGGATATGAAATTCCCTATTTGCCACCTACTTCCTATGTGACTAAACTTTCTGATCTGCTTACCAACAGAGCAGAAAATTCTTCGAACTTACTTACTAATGAAGAACAACCTTTGGCTATTACCATACCAAGTAATAAACGTTAGGCGCCTACATCGGAAATGGTTACTGGACCAAATACTGAACGACATAGAGTACAACATGAGTCTTGAACTCGTACATATAGACACATACTTACTCGATAAGCCATGACCGAAACCGTTTTACTTTGGTTTTCGCTTTACGAACTAGATCGTACCTTCACGTACGTCCGTAGTTCTAAAAGCTACTGGGGGCTATGTAGAAATACGGCCTCCAGTCAGTCTAAAATATCAAGATCAAATGAGATAACACATTGGTTTTTATTTGTATTTAAAATAATTCAATACAAGTTCGTTTTCCAATATTTCCAAAGTGTTCTAAATTCACTTTGATGGCTCCAATAGCCTGAGTATTTGGTATGACTAATTTACTTGGACCTATTTGAGACGATAGTAGATGTAGGATATTATAAACCAAATTTTATAATCTCTGAACTACTACTTACAGGTTTTGGTCTTCCCGCCAATCTCCAAAATCCAATAAGTCTTTTTCTTTTTTTTAACTTTTCTTCAGATGGAACTTTATTTATATTAGCTAATGTATTAACTTGACTTATGTTCTTATGTCTATCTACAAATTAGACATGTGGTCATGAACACTTAGTTCTTCTAGTGAAAATAATTCAAAAAAGAACAGCTAGAGGTACGTCCTGTGTGATCGAGGATATTAAGGCTCTTACCCAGAGGCAGTCCCGATCATTCTTACACAAGCTGCCACTGCTAAATCCTAACTGACTTAAATTGTATCTTAGTTTATATAACATAGTTTAAAACATAGAAGTATCCATCGAAGTTTACATTATCACGAAATAAGTTCGTTGCCACGTGACCCGGGTACATCTGTTACTGCGGGGACTTCATTACTCTGCGGAAGGCATCAATGGAACGCTTTGCCGACGATGATAAATTCCGAGGAGTATCCATGCCCAAGTGTAAATCCGCAAGTTCCAAAAAATTAAATACCAGGCGACTCCACCAAAGTTTTAAACATACCAATTCGGACCATTAGGCGGCATCTCAAGAGCCACCTGAGGTACCGGCTTCGTACGTCCAATTATACGTTTCACCGGGCTAATTTGCTTCATGTTGTTAGCCCCGTTGTCAGGTAACTGGATGGTGGGTGTCGACCCTGCCTGTGTTGGATATTGAGGAGCCCAATGCTGTTGCACTGTTGGTGCGGCCTGAGTCTCAGAAAAATCCTCATCCACTGTCGCCTGGTCCGAGTCCCGGGGCATAGACGTATCAATACCCGCCGGTGACAATTCACGGAGTTGGCGGAGTTGCTCTTGAATGAGAGGAATATTTTCCGTGGTCTCCTGCACATGCATCAGCACATTCAAGTGTCCTTCCTGATCAGTAATCCAGTCTGGGGATTGTCTAAGCCTGTCCAAGGTTTCGATTGAGAATTGGGCCTCCGAAAGTAAACGGGTCAATTCCACATGGATTTCCACTTTCCTATCGTCTTCAGATACAGGTTCCTTGGCAAGTGCTGTCTCCACCATTTTGCGCAGCACGGTTAAACGGCGAAGAGCTCCAATCAACCGTTTCAGCAGTTGGTATTAAGCTTGTTTACCCACCGTAGACAATGGTCTAGTCTTGGGTCCCGTCATCGTTGAAAAAAATAATTTAAACTAAGTTGCTTCTTAGTTGATTTTACCTTAAAAAACGTAGTGTAATAAATACAGTAGTTCGGTCACTTAAAAATGTAGTCAAAACCGAGTTGCCCTTAGTCAAAAGTGTTAAGTCTGAAATAAGTGAACTCAGCCAGAAGTGCCGTTGTGAACGGCGCGTCTGCTGTATTTATCAATCAAGTTCCTATGTGGGATGAGATTTTCTCTAACAACGACAAATTGTGAAAATCTCCATATCTAAGATTATGGTCTCCTAGTTACTAAATAATGATGACATCCGATGAGTCATCATTCTCTCATTAAATTATATATTCCACTATCTAGTCTGATCCTCGGATCCGTTTCTCAATTAAAGTCTCTTAGGCCCGAGCCTCTGGTTCGGTCCTGAATAAATTCCCTTAGGTCCGGTCCTCTGGTCCAGTCCGAAGTCTACTGTACTTTATCCACACTAGTGATATGTTACTCGCTGTTTGAAACCATGTCCACACAGCACCAACGAATTTCTAACTTTTTCAGTGCATGTCTTTAGAATTTCAAAAAGACTTCTTTTATTGGTATGCAGCGCAACCCCACCTCGCAGTTGTAATCCGCTTCCAGTCTCGGCAACTCTTCTAGCGGTAGCTCCCCAGCGTAGTATGTTGTAGAGCCTGTGATCGCGAACAAATCGTAAGCAATTGTCTACGACACCAGTCAAGCAATTTGCCAAGCAGTCATCGACGATTCGGGGTTTTATCCTAAATCCCTAAACCCT
>NW_014040532.1:73350-84763 GCF_001186125.1 Sphaeroforma arctica JP610
ATTTAATCATGCAATCAGCAGTGTCGCCTGCAGCATAATTAATCACTGTCACTCAGATGATCGCAGGTCGTATGTGCCTGCACCTTGTGTAAGTTATACTGGGTTTTGGTGGAACTGTCGGACATCATTTCAAACTGTAATGGCTGAAATCAGCCTACGCATAGGTAATGTCGTCATATGCCAAGCTTATGCGTCATCGTCATTCTTCACCCCGCCGCCAGTCAAGATGCCGTCGCGTCAGACATAAATATGAAAAATTTGTGAAATTTTTCAAATTTGTTCAAAGGACTTTCTGTTAGTATCCGCCGTAAGCGTTGAATATCCCTGAGCTGTAATGCCGACGGTTATTGACATCTTTGTAAAATTTACATCAAAGCTCGCCCCTAACTTTATTATGCTACATAGTTTCCTTGCGAATCTCTGTTGGTGCCCAAGCAATCACTTCCACCTTCGACAGATTGAATATGTTGTCCAAGCAATCAATTTCACCTTCGACAAGTTTTATATCTGTTTAAATTTGAACCTTTTGTACGATCGACATATGTCGTCTAAAATTACAAGTTAGCTCTGTGTCAGTTCTACCCAGTACTAGCTCATAGTGTTTTCCTTTAGCCACCAGCATATATTGGAACTGAATTGATCACGTCCACGAGCTCTTGCACAGTGATGGCTGGCTCAGCCCTAGACGGACAAAGAATGTGAAGTTGATCCATGCGTATAGCTGGTAAGTTCAGAACTCGTAGAATTCGGTCGGCACCTGACAAAATATTTCGTGAGTCCCTCTCAATCGTATGGTCCGTTTCCGTCCAGACTGTATCATTGCCGTAAGACAAGTTAACCCATATAATAATAAAAACTCGATTTTTTTTTACTTAGTAGCCGAAATAGCAAAGTAATCTCCTTAGCGTTTTTCACATGTGTCATCAGCCCTGAGTTGTCGCTCCGCTTCATAACTCCCTTCATATGTTGTGTGGCCTCATCCAACGCGGGAATCGATTGTTGAGTCTCAGATATTAAAATGATCTAGCGTAATACAGACCTCTGCTTTAGTATTTCATCCGGTATTAAATCAGAGGAAAATTATGTCGCCACCTCATCAGTATGCAATGGCGACTGCAGACGAATACCAAGCAGTCGTTTCAACAATCGAACACAGGCTTTATTGCGCACGTAGTAACCTCATTCATCGTGTAGCAAAAAAATACATACCTAATTAATTTTAGACAGCTTAACTTTTGAGGAACGTAATGTAGTAAATACAGTAGTTCGGTCACTTAAAAATGTGGTCAAAACCCAGTAACACTTGATAAAAAGTGTTACGTCTGAAATAAGTGAACTCAGTCAGAAGTGCCATTGGGAATGGCGCGCCTGCTACATTTATAAATCACGATCCTATGTGGAACGAGACTTTCTCTACCATCGGGTGATGTGAAAATACCCGTCTCTATGGTTTCGTATGAGTCATCACTTCTATCTCATTAAATCCTCTATTCCACTAATCGGTCCGGTCCTCTGGTCCGGTCCTCAAATAATTCCCTTTGTCCGGTCCTCTGGTCCGGTCCTGAATTATTCTCTCAGGTCCGGTCCTCAAGTCCGGTCCTAAATATCCGCCTAGGGTACTTTGTCCACATACTTCTGCAGGTTCTCCCCTTGCTGCGGCTATTCTGAAAGAGTCACACGCCCAGAAGTATCCTAATTCCCTTTCTGAAGTCAAGCCCCGTGACCCACATCGCAATGCTTATGCTGACAATGGTCATGATCAACGTGACCGCGGTGGAAACGGTAATACCCGTAACACGAACCGCGGCCAGGATACAAACTTTCGTGGTCGAGGTGACAACCGTGATGGCCACCAACGAAATCGTGACTCTAGCTCTACACACAATTACGAGAATCAGAATTCCAGAACTGGATCTTCTACTTCTTTGTGGAAATACGGCCTCCGGCAAGTCTAAAATATTAAGATCAAATGAGATAACAAATTGGCTTTTATTTGTTTTTAAAATAGTTTAATACGAGTTCTTTTTTCAATATTTTTAAAATGTTCGAAATTGTGTGAATTCACTTTGATGGCTCCAATAGCCTGAGTATTTGGATTGACTCATTTACTTGGGCCTATTTGAGACAATAGTAGATGTAGGATATTATAAATTAAATTTTATAATCTCTGAACTACTACTTGCAGGTTTTAGTCTTCTCGCCAATCTCCAAAATCGAATAAGTCTATTCCTTTTCTTAACTTTTCTTCAGATATATATATATATATATTATAATAGCTAATGTCCTATCTACAAATTATGTGGTCATGAACACTTCGTACTTCTAGTAAAAACTATTCAATATAGAACAGCTAGAGGTACGTCCTGTGTGATCGACGATATTAAGGCTCTTCCCAAGAGGCAGTTCCGATCATTCTTACACAAGCTACCACTGCTAAATCCTAATTGACTTAAATTATATCTTAGTTTATTTAACATAGTTTGACACATAGAAATATACATCGAAGTTTACTTATTTTTCAGTTAATTAGTAGTTACCGTAGTGTACTGTTTTTAGACTGTCTAATAATTGCTTATTATCCAGCGACAGGACTGTAAGTAGTCTATACTATCCCATAGTGGCTAATACTACCCTAAATGGTTAGTTACACGCTAGTTACTATAACCAGACTTTATTAACTTTCCTACTTTTGAGCTATTACTATGGCTAAAGGAAATTCTAAAGGCAAGGGAGCCGCCAGCTCCTGCTAACCCTGTTGAGGTTCCTGAGGTTACTGGGGACACTGGTCAGTCTGGTAGTGAGCCTGCCGTTGAAGCTGTTGTAGAGGAAGCCCTTTCTGGTCTTGGTTCTGAAGAAATTCTGAGGATGACTCGTTGGACCCTAAAGTCTTGGGAGTAGAGGTCTCAACTGCCGCGGAAAGACTCGCCAGCGTCCGTGTGTCACCTAGTAGTGCAGCCCAGGGTCTCAGCTTGCTACCTGACCGCGAAAAGTCAGATATTGGAAAGGCTATATCTCCTGAACAAATGAATGAATCGTCTCGAGATCGACGGCTTATTACTACTAAAAGTCAGCCAAATCGACCTGTTAACAAATATGGTGGCGTTCCGTTTCGTGAAATTTTATTGAATGCCTCGCCACTGAATGCCTCGCCGCTGAATGTTGAAGCGGAAGACGCAAGTGTTGGGGACGCCATAACTCGACAACGAGTGGTTGGATCTTCTCAATCTCGACGCCAGTTTAACCGCAAGGATAAGCTTTTGAAGGAGCTAGCCGCTGCCGCAGCTTCTGACCCTTCGATCATATCCCACGTGGCCGATATTATTCATATGCCGAAGAAATATTGTTTCGAGCCGGGTTTTAAATCTGGGACGCACTTGTTAACCAGCCAGCAGGGTTACCACTGAGCCAGTTACCGCTAGTGAAACGGGTATGACCCCAAGATTCAATCTCTATAGCTCCGAAGTTACTATCGACCATCCTCTCGACAAACGTAACCCTGTCAGAGGCTATGATCGTATGTAAATCGATGAGGCTTACCACCCTCATAACATTGATCCTCATTTATCATCTGACCCTGGTAATCACGACTTTGGCAATCGCTACACCAGTACATCACTAGAGAGTTCCCGCTCTAGCTCTGAGGATGAAGAAGTGAGACTCAGACAAACTCGTCTCAGGCTATTACGTTCTGGTATGCAAGTCCTTGAGGATCGTCTATTGAATGACTCTGACCTTGACGATATGAAAGCGGATAACATTTGCTATCTAATCGATAACAAGAGAAAGGAGACAGACTCGATCTTGGCACTAGCAGTCCGTAGCACTGAGCGTGAGCCTCGTGAACACTTCGGACCAAGTTTTATAAAGCAGCTAGGTAACGCGAAGGCTGAGGTCGATTTCTCTACTAATGAGAGTACAGTGGAGACACTGAAGGCCTTTGTATTGATCAATTTAAGGAGTCTGCCAGCCTTAAGGATAAGTAGATGATGAATGCCTTTATTCATTTCTGTGAGTCAGATAATTGAAATCAAATATGATAACAAGAGAAAGGAGACAGACTCGATCTTGGCACTAGCAGTCCGTAGCACTGAGCGTGAGCCTCGTGAACACTTCGGACCAAGATTTATAAAGCAGCTAGGTAACGCGAAGGCTGAGGTCGATTTCTCTACTAATGAGAGTACAGTGGAGACACTGAAGGCCGTTGTATTGATCAATTTAAGGAGTCTGCCAGCCTTAAGGATAAGTAGATGACGAATGCCTTTATTCATTTCTGTGAGTCAGATAATTGAAATCAAATATGATGCAACCCAAGTTAACTTAGCTCCCTTAGCGGTTGATCAATATAACTCTGATGGAACGTTTAGTAAAACAAGAGTAGTACTAGATCTGTCGCCAATCAACAAAATACTTCCGCAACATAGTTTTCCCGTACCAAAGATAAGCGAGATACTACGCAAAATGGAAGGTGCGACTATCTTTTCCAAGATAGACTTAAAAAGCTGCATTCCATCAATTACAGATATATGAGCCTCATAGGAAATACCTTTCCTTTACTTGGCAAGGTAAGAAGTACCAATTTAAAGGTGCACCGGAAGGCTTACACATGTTACCTTCTTTCTTCCAACAAGTTATGATGGAACTATTTGCGGACCTGTCGGATAACGTATCAGTCTATTTAGATGATATAGTTATCTTTACAAAAACAGCATATGAACAGGCTAAATTCGTTAAGGAAGTTTTAAAGCGATTAAACCATGCTAAATTTAAGATTTACGAGGACAAGTGTTCTTTTGCTAAAGATACTATACATTTACTTGGTTACAAGGTATCTGCAGCGGGATAGAAATCGATCCTGGCAAGAAATAATTTCTGTTGGATATATCAACGCCGATTACTGGAAGAGATGTTAACTCTGTGTGTGGGTTTGTTAACTTCTTCTCGCATTTGGTACCTCATCTTTCTCATTACTTAAAGCCTTTCAGTCACCTACGGCTGCACAAAGGAACTTTGGGAAGGCTTTGGATTAAATAGTGTGATGATGCATTTAAGCTAGTCAAAAGTAAAGTAATGGACGAACCCATCATACGATACCATGTGGATGGCGTCAGTAGCAACCGACGCTTCAGATCGATCGGTAGGTGGAGTGCTTTACCAAACGATAAATGGTGAACCACGCTACATACAATTCTTTAGCAAGAGTTACAATAAGAGTCAACGGAATTACCCTACCGGTAAACAAGAGCTGCTTGCTATAGTTACTGCGCTGAGACAGTTTAAAGACTACCTGTAAGGAAATTACTTCATTGTCGCCTGTGATCAAAAGTCTTTAATATATTTAAAGAACACGAACCCTGATTCACAGTTGTGAGCCGCTGGCATGACATTATTGACAAGTTCGCTATTAACATTACGCACATACCAGAAATACATAACCATCTTCCTGACATGCTCTCCCGACTTGTCCCTGACTACCAGAAAACAGTTAAATAGCTATTAGCAACCGCTTGTATGTTTAATAAGAAATGGTTTAACCTCGCTCAATCAAGATGGGGTTCATTTACTATTGTTATGTTCGCCGCAGAACATAACAAACAGGTTTATGATTATAGGTCGTTGACTCATCCTAAAGGTGTTGCCTTTCAACTTATCAAAGCATAATGCGTGGGCTAACCCACCTTGGCAACTTATTGCACAGTTGTTAAATTATGTTAATATTACTAAATCTACCATTACGCTGTGTTGTCCCTTGCGTAGTTCCGACCCATGGATACGTGATTCAATTAATATGATACAAGACGAACCTATCTTTGTCAACCGTGAACCCGACACGTTCTTGTATCAGGGATACTATTCCCTTCATGTTAATAAAACTCGGAAGACTTATTATGAGATCCAGGAAGCTACTTTTTATCTTATAGATGAAGTTCCAGGTGGCTGTGACTTCTTGTTTAGCTTTGTATGTCGAAGGGTCAACCTATTACGTACATACTGGGATTGCTCTATAGTGCCTCCTACCTTTGGTCTTCAGAATCAGCAAATTGATTCTTTGCTTCACTTGGCACTAAAACCCTCAACTTCAACCCTCACCTGACCCTTATGTGGCAGTATTGGTACCAACAATTGCTGATTTCCATTGTCGTTGCGAAATGTACCTGGGGACCTTGAAGAGCATATTTAGAATGGTGTAGATGCTGCGGCTCGATATTTGCCTAAAACACCAGCCCAAGCATTGGAATTTAAGGGTTTTGGGTTCTTGTAAAACCCCAAAACCTTAAAAATTCTAAACGCTAAATCGGTTGTGAGGAAACAAATTATAATTTCATTCAATGTGTTGAGGTTGATATACGTATCAAACAAAATGTTAAACCGAAACGAATCATTTAAAAACAGAAGAACCCGCAATTTATAAAGTGGGAGCAAGAAATATGTGCACGAGACTATAAACGCGGTATTAAAGGGTTTTGTGGTAAAACGTGCGGGGATTACAATACCTCGCTATACAGCATAGGCACGTAAAGCTCGGAGTAGCATTTTTTTAAAGCTCGTAATGTCTGATCCGACTCTAGTTGACGTCCATGAAACTTGTGGCAGACCAATGCGCTTATTCTATAGGTTGGATCATGGTTTCTCACGAATGTCATACACGCCATTCCTGAGCTTATTCTGTTCATGCATATCCAGTGTATAGTACAATAAAAATAGTTGGTCACTAAGTATACTCTCAGACATATCTAGTAAAGCCTGACGATTATCCTTTAGCAAATTACAAAGCATACATATGTCATTCTGGAAGTGAAAGTCTTTCCTAAAATATTTGTAGCCTTATGTACTTTATCTACCAGAGAATGAACACGGTTGGCCGTTTGTTGTGAGTGTGCATACATCATCCAACCACCCTTTGAATTTATTAGCACTTCGCACACAAAGCTTTCTGTGCTTATAGTTTGCATTATGCCAATCTAACCATTGACAAGCCGTATTCACAGTCATACCAGTCTGCGAGCGGTAGTCCGACGGAAGTAAACTGGCGACTGTCTACACAGTCGTGTTAATTCTGTGATAGTATAGTTTTGAGGAATAATACCTGTTGGGCGCTGAGCTGTGTAGTATCGATAGAGTCCTCAACAGAATTAAGTATTCTCACAATGTTTGTTGCTTTACAACTCTTCCTAAAGACGACATCTACAATACCAGACCTCCATCGCTGGTCCCTGCCATCGCTGGTTCATTATATAATATGTACAAGCAATTACAATGTAATCGGAGTCAAAAGCAAGAATATGGTCGATAGTACCTTGCTACTGCAATGCCAAGAGTTGCTGTTCGGCTCAAAAGGGAGAGACAATGGACTCAGCATCCTTGCTAAACACAATAGCATCAGTATCTCAGCCATGCAGTGATCAAAGAAAGACACTGCATCCTTGCAGGCTTTCACCTCGTCGAAGTCTTTTGTTTCACGTTTGGCATGTGGTAAATTATTGTATAGTAAACGCAAGACGTACAATATTAGTCACACGAATAGTTTATAAGAAAGGCGAGTATACAACACTTACGTTTAATAGAATACCTTGATGTGTGCATCTATCACGCCCATCGATGCCTTGCGTTTTTTGGTTCCTCATTCACTTTCTTCCCGCTATCTCTACAACCGTCAAACACCATAATGACATTAGGAGTTCCTAACACGTATGTTTGATATCTTTGTAGCGATGCCTAAAAAGGTTTTGTCGTACTGCATGCGTATACTTTACAAAGAAATTCGTATCGATTGCTAACACCCCTACTATATGTGACAGTGGTGTCTTCGCGTACATGAGACGTGATAGATTGAACAGTCCAGTAACACCCATGCTCGAAGCTATCGCGAATACTGCAATAGAAACATTATACAAAGAAACTACTCACGCTATATTGGCGACGATACAGATACTTATGGTTTAAGGGGGGGGGGTTTATAGGGTTTTTAGGCTTTAGGGTTTATTTTACAGGCAGAACCTGGTACATTGATGACGTTGCTAAATCATTTGAAGTGCGGTACTATCAATTACAAATCGAAATTTAGTGCCCCAATGTCTAATATTTCATGCTCGTAAGCTATTGCCTCAGTCTTCAAATCACCCAGAATAGTGCTGTTTTCACGAGACAAACCTAACTTATCATTTGGCTACTCTCGTATACTTGCTTTTTTATTAAAAACTTTTAAGATGCTTCAATAGGTTTCAGTTTTATGACGTTAATATCGCCTTGAGAGACCGATCTTTACAATTGCATATTCAGTAACAGCCGTATGAGGCATTAATTGTTCATCACAAAACCTGAAGAAAGTGGCTGCCGTATGTTCATCACTCTTGACATATGTAGTGAAGCCCGAAGGAATTACACATCCTGTGATGCCGGCACATACTTGTAACCCTCGGCATCTTCAGTAAGCACCAGGTCATGGATTATCATTGTTCACCGATCCTCGTGGCTCGATCCGGATGTTGGAGAAATCCTTTCTTCCGACTGTCATACCCCGTACTGAAACGAATATATCGCTCACAACTGATGATGATTACACCGAGCAAATATCGTGGAACACTCCAGTTACATTTGCTTTGCAGCAACACGCTGTAATGATCGGTCTATGGATCGATGGCGATAGTGCAGTGACCAACAGCTTGTGCTTTAATTGCTCGTACGTCCCAGCATTTATTATACCACTGTCCAAATTCAATAGTATATTTCTAATAGAATAAACCATTGGTCGCAAAACCTTCTCCTTCCGAAAGCTAATCCTAGCTGAAGTGTATTTAATCAACCGCTATAATCGACAAATCTTTTCCGAACTATTTTATTTCAATAACTTAATCATCACGTGGACCCTTCAGAATCAAAAACAAATTGTGCTTTGTCCTTTTTGCTGGTTGTTCTGACAGCGTCACTCAGATACCTTCGAGCCACCCAAGAGTCAAACAAAAACCGCAGTTTGTCCCCTATTGAAGCCTCTGTTGTGTATGAGAGTCCAGCAGAATGAGTATTACTACCTTTCACTAAGACAACAGGAAAGGTCATTGCAAGCTCTTCGCTGATATGGCGCGTGCAATTATTGGCAATACTGCTGCCATAATAAATATCCACAACAGGTAGGATGCATATGTGCGATAGCTCGTGCGTGACCAGGCACTGATTTGTACAGCAGGCAAAGTGAAAACCCTACACTCCTGCATTTGAAGTTTGATCTGCGAAAACAAAAGCCCATTATCACCGTCCGCTAAAAAGCTTAAGTAATTCTGGGCGGAACCCAACGTTCGCCGTAAATAAACAATCAGTAGCAAGCCGACCAATCGAGTATCGTGCGCTGGCTTCAACAAAAGAAGTCTCGCAATTCAAACTCGTGTAACGATACTATTTACCTTTGACATCGAGGGCGACTGCGATGTTAAAGGCAACCTGATGCGGAAACCCCACAAATTGTGGTTTGTGCTCTATCACTCCGTAGTACATCCGTAACGGCGAATTTCCCTCGCGAAATATAACTTCGTCCTTGCTTTGTTCCTCTACGGCAAAACCTGAACAAAGCGAGTCAAAATCATAAGAAATCACGGAGTCAGAGATCACGAGTGATATTGCTGCGTGAAGCAAACGTGAGGATACGGCTGGGACTAGATAACATACAATGGCGAGGACAAGATGCGTGCACCACAATGGACTCAAACCAGAAAAAAAAAAGACTCTTGCACCCCACAGAAATGTAGTCCAAACTAAGCACTCGCAAATAAAACTGCGCACTTTCAGTCAAAGCTAGGCACTCGTAGTTATAACTATTCACTCGTAGTCATAACTAATCACTCATAGTTCCCATCACATACCAGGAGGACAGTATGAAATGCCCTTGATCGCCGTTGGATCGCCCCTTACTCCAAGCACACGACGTTGTTGATAGGCCTGTGTGTCAACGAATCGCATAGTTAACCTTACGCAACTACAGGCAACCCCCGATTTCATTGTCAATTCCACGTTTGCATGGGATGTCTCAACCGAAGTCGATACAACCGACCCGATTCTATGGTCGACACCAATTTAACACGGCAGCGCTCGAAGCATGTTAATTCACGAGTATTCTACAGTGGAAGCAATACTAGTCACATCTCCAATTACACTACACAGTTGCGCAATGATTCACACTGGCGTGGAACGGGTTCGACAACCGTAGCGTACTCAATTAAGTACTCGGTACGATGCAGGCGACATACACTGCCTCGCAAGTCTATTGTATGTACATCATGTCCATAAAAAGCCCCTGATCCACTTCTAAACCTCTCTTTAAGGTGATAGCACATATAAGACAGGCCATGTGTATGTCATTGACAGATGATTTATAATCACATTCAACCGGCACAGGAATACATAGTAGCTCATACTCAATGATTCGTTGCCTCCACAAAAGCGGTTGTTGATGTCACCTACTAGACACGGGCGATTCGTGTGAGGGGCATAAATACACCAATACCACTCTGGCGGGATATACGTCTATGTGATGCGCACACCACAGGACAAGGGTTTTTAGGGTTTAGGGTTTAGAACCGCTATAACATACTACGACTGACCTCTGACGTAAAGGCCTTGAGCAGAAAGCGATCGAATATAGCTTTGGTGTGGACGGTGGAGAGATTGGAATCCTTATTCTCGGTCACCAACCCATTCCGCAATGAAGACGCCATGACTTTGACATCGTATGATTTGATCCACACGTTCGGTCGTTTTGCCGCCCATTGGCTGTATACCGGACACGCAATTGGGAGGAAATGAGATCAGTAACCGTTGCCTAGCAACCAATGACTATATGTGTGAATACACTCAGTTCGAGAACACGATGCCTAGTATCAGCCAAACGACTGATCTCCTTATGTGTAACCGCAAGGATGAATGGACAGCCCGCGAAATCGCTCTACATACGCATATTAGAGACTACACACCGGTGAAACCCCTATATTGTAAACATTTCACAAAATTTGACATGCTCAACAGTTCGATATGTGATGACACGCGTTCAGCTGGACTAAAAACTTTTAATCATGCCTAACAAGTAGTTATGATTATAATATACAATATATGTGATAATATTATACTCGGTCTATTTTGTCTAATAAAAACGTGTATTATGGACTATAAATAGAAATACCCAAGAATAGTGCACGTATTACAACACTCAAACATATACGTTCTTATATATATGTATATATGTATATATATATCCATAAAACCACACACACACACACACATATATATATACATACATACATACGTACATACATACATACATATATATATATATACAGAAAAAACACACACACACACTATATATATATATATAGACATACACACACACACACACACACACACACACACTACACAATAATATATATAATAA